>NW_023270431.1:12272382-12315061 GCF_011800145.1 Mirounga leonina
AAGAAAGAAAGAAAGAAAGAAAGAAAGAAAGAAAGAAAGAAAGAAAGAAAGAAAGAAAGAAAGAAAAAAGAAAGAAAGAGAAAAAAAGAAAGAAGAAAAAATAAGCTTATTTCATAGAAACAGAACAGAATGGTGGTTGCCAGAGGATGGGGGTGGGGGTAGAGATGGAAAGATTTAGATCAAAGAATACAAACTTTCCGTTATAAGATGACTAAGTTCTGAGAATCTAAGGTACAGCATAATAATTATAGTTAAAAACACTGTATTTATGTGTTAATAATACTTGAAATTTGCTGAGATTAGATCTTAAGCATCCTCACAACACATATACACAGAGTTAACAATATGAAATGATAGATATACATTAATTATCCTGATCTTGGTAATCATTTCACAATGTATATGCATGTCAAATCATAAATAACATTGCACACTTAAAATACTATTATATTTGTCAATTATTCCTCAATAAAACTGAATTTTTTAATTATATTTATTTTTTTATTCTTATGTTAATCCCCATACATTACATCATTAGTTTTAGATGAAGTGTTCCATGATTCATTGTTTGTGCATAACACCCAGTGCTCCATGCAGAATGCGCCCTCCTCAATACCCACCACCAGGCTAACCCATCCTCCCACCCCTCTCCCCTCTAGAACCCTGTTTGTTTTTCAGAGTCCATCGTCTCTCATAGTTCGTCTACCCCTCCGATTTCCCCCGCTTCATTCTTCCCCTCCCGCTACCTTCTTCTTCTTCTTTTTTTTGTCTTAACATATATTGCATTATTTGTTTCAGAGGTACAGATCTGAGATTTAACAGTCTTGCACAATTCACAGTGCTTACCAGAGCACATACCCTCACCAGTGTCTATCACCCAGTCACCCCATCCCTCCCACCCCACCCCCCACTCCAACAACATTCAGTTTGTTTCCCGTGATTAAGAATTCCTCATATCAGTGAGATCATATGATACATGTCTTTCTCTGTTTGACTTATTTCGCTCAACATAATACCCTCCAGTTCCATCCACGTCGTTGCAAATGGCAAGATCTCATTCCTTTTGATGGCTGCATAATATTCCATTGTATATATATACCACTTCTTCTTTATCCATTCATCTGTCGATGGACATCTTGGCTCTTTCCACAGTTTGGCTATTGTGGACATTGTTGCTATAAACATCAGGGTGCACGTACCCCTTTGGATCCCTACTTCTGTATCTTTGGGGTAAATACCCAGTAGTGCAATAGCTGGATCATATGTCAGCTCTATTTTCAACTTTTTGAGGAATCTCCATACAGTTTTCCAGAGTGACTGCAACAGCTTGCATTCCCACCAACAGTGTAGGAGGGTTCCCCTTTCTCCGCATCCCTGCCAACATCTGTCGTTTCCTGACTTGTTAATTTTAGCCATTCCGACTGGTGTGAGGTGGTATCTCATTGAGGTTTTGATTTGGATTTCCCTGATGCTGAGCGATATTGAGCACTTTTTCATGTGTCTGTTGGCCATTTGGATGTCTTCTTTGGAAAAATGTCTGTTCATGTCTTCTGCCCATTTCTTGATTGGCTTATTTGTTCTTTAGGTGTTAAGATTGACAGGTTTTTTATAGCTTTTGGATACTAGCCCTTTATCTGATAAGACATTTGCAAATATCTTCTCCCATTCTGTCGGTTGTCTTTTGTTATGTCGACTGTTTTCTTTGTTGTGCAAAAGCTTTTTATCTTGGATGAAGTCCTGATAGTTCATTTTTGCCTTTGCTTTCCTTGCCTTTGGAGATATGTCTAGCAAGAAGTTGCTGCAGCTGAGGTCAAAGAGGTTGCTGCCTGTGTTCTCCTCTAGGATTTTTTTTTTTTAATTTTATTTTATTATGTTATGTTAGTCACTATTCATTACATCATTAGGTTTTTTTTTTCTTTTTTTTCCTGGATTTTTTTTTAATTGAATTTTATTATGTTATGTTAATCACCATGCATTGCATTATTAGTTTTTGATGTAGTGTTCCATGATTCATTGTTTGCGTATAACACCCAGTGCTCCATTCAGTACGTGCCCTCTTTAATAGCCATCACCAGGCTAACCCATCTCCCTACCCCCTTCCCCTCCAGAACCCTCAGTTTGTCTCTCAGAGTCCATAGTCTCTCATGGTTCATCTCCCCCTCCAATTCCCCTGCTTCATTTCTCCCTTCCCACTATCTTCTTTTTTAAAACATATAATGTATTATTTGTTTCAGAGGTACAGGTCTGTGATTCAATAGTTGTACACAATTCACAGCGCTCACCATAGCACATACCCTCCCCAATGTCTATCACCTAGCTACCCCATCCCTCCCACCCCCACCACTCCAGCAACACTCAGTTTGTTTCCTGAGATTAAGAATTCCTCATATCAGTGAGATCATATGATACATGTCCTTCTCTGATTGACTTATGTAGTGTTCCATGATTCATTGTTTGCGTATAACACCCAGTGCTCCATTCAATACATGCCCTCCTTAATACCCATCACCGGGCTAACCCATTCCCCACCCCCCTCCCCTCTAAAACCCTCAGTTTGTTTCGCAGAGTCCATAGTCTCTCATGGTTCATCTCCCCCTCCGATTTCCCCCTTTCATTTTTCCCTTCCTACTATCTTCTTCTTTTTTTTTTTTAACATATAATGTATTATTTGTTTCAGAGGTACAGGTTTGTGATTCATCAGTCTTACACAATTCACAGCTCTCACCATAGCACACACCCTCTCCAATGTCCATCACCCAGCTACCCCATCCCTCCCACCCCCCACCACTCCAACAACCCTCAATTTGTTTCTTGAGATTAAGAATTCCTCATATCAGTGAGATCATATGATACTTGCCTTTCTCTGATTGACTTATTTTGCTTAGCATAATACCCTCTAGTTCCAACCACGTCATTGCAAATGGCAAGATTTCATTTTTTTTGATGGCTGCATAATAGTCTCTCTATATATATATACACACACACACCACATCTTCTTTATCCATTCATCTGTCGATGGACATCTTGGCTCTTTCCATAGTTTGGCTATTGTGAACATTGCTGCTATAAACATTGGGGTGCACATAACCCTTTGGATCACTACATTTGTATCTTTGGAGTAAATACCCAGTAGTGCAATTGCTGGGTCGTAGGGTAGCTCTATTTTCAACTTTTTAAGGAACCTCCATACTGTTTTCCAGAGTGGCTGCACCAGCTTGCATTCCCACCAACAGTGTAGGAGGGTTCTCCTTTCTCCGCATCCTTGCCAACATCTGTCATTTCGTGACTTGTTAATTTTAGCCATTCCGACTGGTGTGAGGTGGTATCTCATTGAGGTTTTGATTTGGATTTCCCTTATGCTGAGTGATGTTGAGCACTTTTCATGTGTCTGTTGGCCATTTGGATGTCTTCTTTAGAAAAATGTCCTGTTCATGTCTTCTGCCCATTTCTTGATTGGATCATTTGTTCTTCGGGTGTTGAGTTTGATGAGTTCTTTATAGATTTTGGATACTAGCCCTTTATCTGATAGGTCATTTGCAAATATCTTCTCCCATTCTGTCGGTTGTCTTTTGGTTTTGTTAACTGTTTCCTTTGCTGTTCAAAAGCTTTTTATCTTGATGAAGTCCCAATAGTTCATTTTTGCCCTTGCTTCCCTTGCCTTTGGAGATGTTTCTAGGAAGGAGTTGCTGAGGCTGATGTCGGAGAGGTTGCTGCCTGTGTTCTGCTCTAGGATTTTGATGGATTCCTGTCTCACATTTAGGTCTTTCATCCATTTTGAGGCCATTTTTGTGTATGGTATAAGAACATGGTCCAGTTTCATTCTTCTGCATGTGGCTGTCCAATTTTCCCAACACCATTTGTTGGAAAGACTGTCTTTGGATATTTTTTTCCTGCTTTGTTGAAGGTTAGTTGACTCTATAGTTCTGGGTTCTCTATTCTGTTCCACTGATCTGTGCATCTGTTTTTGGAAGTGCATGAGCTTTTAATTTTGATGAGGTTCAGTTTATTTTGTCTTTTATCACTTATGCTTTTGATGTTATATCCAAGAAGCATTTTCAAAAGTTTTTGAAGTTTTATTTACAAAATTCAAGAAGATTTACTGTTATGTTTTCTTCTAAAATCTTTATAGTTTTGGATCTTATATTTTCTTTTTAAAAAAAAAAGATTTTATTTATTTATTTGAGAGAGAGAGACATAGTGGGAGAGGGACGCAGAGGGACTGGTAGAGGGAGAAGCAGGCTTCCCACAGAGCAGGGAGCCTGATGTGGGGCTCGATCCCAGGACTCTGGGATCAGGGCCTGAGCCAAAGGCAGATGCATAACGACAGCCACCCAGGCATCCCAGGATCTTATATTTTCATCTATGATCACTTGGAATGAATTTTTGTATTCTCTAACTGGTGCAGCCACTCTGGAAAACAGTATGGAATTTCCTCAAAAAGTTAAAAATAGAACTATCTCATCATCCAGCAATTGCCTAGTAGGTATTTATTTATACAAAGAATACAAAAATACTAATTCAAAGGGACACATGCACCCTGATGTTTATGGTAGCATTGTTTACAATAGTCAAATTATGGGATCAGACCAAATATCCATTGACTGATGAATGGATAAAGAAAATGTGGTATATATATATACAGTGGAATATTACTCATCCATAAAAAAGAACGACACATTCCCATTTGCAACAACATAGATGGAACTAGAATTATGATTAGTGAAATAAGTCAGCCAGAGAAAGACAAATACCATAAGATTTCACTTATATGTGGAATTTAAGAAACAAAACAAATAAGCAAAGGGGAAAAAAAGACAGTGAGAGGCAAAGCAAAAAAAAAAAAAAAAAAAAACAGACTCAACTATAGAGAACAAAGTAATGGTTTCTAGGGGAAGGTGGGTGGGGAGTGGGTTAAATAGGTGATGGGAATTAAGGAGTGCACTTATGATGAGCACTGGGTGCTGTATGATAATGTTGAATCACTATACTGTACACCTGAAACGAATATTATATTGTATGTTAATCAGCTGGAATTTAAATAAAAATTTTAAAAATTGAATGCTGTAAAGAAGGGGTACAATTTATTTATTTATTTATTTATTTATTTATTTATTTATTTATTATCTATCTATCTATCTATCTATCTGTTTTTGCATGTGGATATCTAGTTGTCCAAGTACTATTTGATGAAAAAACTATTATTTTTCAGCCATCATTTCTTCATTTTTTTCTGCTCCTTTTTTCTCTGGTACTCTTATTATGTATATGTTGCTAGTCTTAATGTTATCCCACATATCTTTCAGACTATTCACTTTTCTTCATGTTTTTTCTCTCTATTCTGTATTCTGCATAATATACATCAATCTATCATCAGGTTAGCTTATTATTTTTCTTCTGCCAGCTCAAATCTACTATTGAAATTTTTTTTTGATGATTTATTTATTTGAGAGAGAAAGCATGCACGAGTTGGGGGAGGGGCAGAGGGAGAAAATCTTCAGCAGACTCCCCACTGGGCACGGAGACCAACGTGGGGCTCTATCTCACCACCTGAGATCAGGACCCGAGCCGAAACCAAGAGTCCATCGCTTAACAGACTGAGGCTCCCAGGCGCCCCTACTACTGAAATTCTTTAGTGAATTTTTCATATTGGTTATTTTATTTTTCAACTCCAGACTTTTATTTGACTTCTTATTATCTTCTCTTTGTTGATATTCTCTATCTGATGAGACCTTGTGACCTCTTTGTCTTTTGAAGTATGTTTTATTTTACTCTTATGAACATATTTATAAAGTTGCCTTGAAGTCTTTGTAAAGTCTGACATTAAGGCCCTCTCAGAAAGCAATTTCTCTTGCCTGTTTTATCCCCTAGTATATGGATAACACTTTTCTATTTTTTGCATCTCATTTGTTGTTGTTGAAAGCTGGATATTTGCGTTATCTATAGTGGTGATTCTGGGTACTGGTCTAGCCTTCCTTTCTAGGATTTGTTGTTATCACTTGCTTGTCTATTTGTTTAGTGAACTGGCTGGACCATCTCAGTAAAATTTATTTTCCCCATAGTGTACAGCCTCCGATGTCACTCATACAAGTGACATGGCATAGCCTTGGCCATGCTCACAGTGGTGTCACAATGGAGTGACAATGGTTTTAGCAGAGCTTTCTTTCGCGGTCTCTTCCCTGATAGCTCTTAAATCACCTGCATCTATTTACATCATACCCAACTGTTAGCCTCTACTAATTGCCAGCTGATTTAGCATTTTTCATAATGCTCTGGGGCATAAATTGTTCCACAGTTTGATCCTTTAAGTCCTAACCCATTTGTAGGGGTATTTTTTGAGACCAGACTTTTTTTTCTTTTTTTGAAACCAGACTTTGAGACTTGTCCTCACCCCAGGAGGACCCTTAGCTTCTCTTTCCCTGGTTCTCTCTGTTAAAATTCTAGCTACTTTATGGTTTATCTTATCACTTTTATGAAAATATTCTGGGGATTTTCACATGCAGTAAGGTAAGGAGTAATCTTCTAGAAGAATGGAATTATTTCCTGTCTGAAATACTGTTATAGGACTATCACTATAAAAGTATATGTATTAGAGTGACAAACTTAAGATTATAGGATTTTATTTCATCACAAGAATTAAAGTAGTTAGTAATATTAGTTAACCAATAGCAGCCAAATTTAGTCCTATCTATGTAAAACATAGAGTGGCCTTAGATCTGTATTACAAATATTCCTTTCTATATACTACTTAATTTATTTTTATTGAATCCTGTATAGGGGATGATATCAATGACTATTTATAATTTTAACAATTTGTTACAGATTTATTGCTTGTAACTTCACATATTTATATGCATATATATTCACAGCCACATAGAGTGGTTCTTTTAAATAATACACTCTAAAACTTAAGGAATTGTAGAGAAATAACTACATCATATGATATTCACATATATTTTAAGAAGGTTTGACCTCTCTAGGCAGTAATAGAGTTAATGATGCATTAATTTATAGAAAGTTTCATAGTGCCATTTAGGCATAAAGCAAGAATGTGTGACAGGTGAGTAAAGCAAATGCATTGCTTATATATGATTTTTACTATAACTTGATGATGGAATGGTTGCATTTTGGGATAAAATAGAATGACACATGAGCATAAAGTGTTACAGATGCTGACTAGAGAAACTATACAATTATTTTATTATTTTCTCTAGAAATATTTATTTAGCAACATTAACATCAAATATATTATGCAATACCAGCATGCAATCAAATGCATTCTGGCTTTAAAAAATTTAAATGCATAATGATGTATATAGAGTCTATAATAATTCCACCGTAGTAAACAAAAAATAGTTAAACATTAAAAACTAAGCATCTGAAATTCTGCCTTATTACCACATTAATATTTTGCTGTAAATAGAATGTAGTTATAGTTGCTTGTCAGGAATAGTGATGGGTTGTTCAGAATAACATTCTGCCTCAGGTTGATCACTTCTTCTTCAAGGATTTGGTTCCTTACCCTGTGATTTGGAAAGCTTAGTTGACAACAAACCCTCAGATAATCAGCCCTTGGCAGACACACTTACAGAAACCAAATTCAAGAGAAAAAGTTTTGTAGCTAACGTCAATTAATTTCTAGTGAGTGTTATACCTGCCTCAGGTAAAATATAATTCTAAGTGGATCGGGCATCCACATTCCCAAAAGAAATAATCCAGTGCAATTATTTTGGATTAGTCAGGAAGCTTTGGTCTCAAAATCTCCACTCTATACATTAGAAATAAAGTAGAAAAAAGTAGTGAAATTACTATGTGTATGAATAATTCAATCAGAAAATAGAATGACCATGGATGAATTCATTGCATCCAAACTCCCAGGACTAAAACAAACAAACAAAAAAACAAAACAAAACTATTTGTATATGTGCTGCCGGAGCGAGCACAAAACAAAACTATTTGTAATAGTTGATGGAATTTTTAATAATAAGTGGATTCCAATTTTTAGACTTACAGATCTAGATTATTACAGGTATGCACATGTGTATGAAATTAGCAAGATATGTACAATTGGCCTAGGGAAATTATCAATTGTAGAGAGAGTCCAACATCTCCCCTGTAATGCTCTACTATCAATTTGGCTGTTCTTTCAACTGATTCTTTTCTAATGTGCCACTTTTCAATTTATTGTCTGTCAACTCCAAATACCTATTTCTCTCTCTGTTTTGTGATACTCAGGATTGAACTCTGTAAATCACATTTATTCTTTGCCGGTTATTTCATAAGAGACTGTGTCAGTGAAAAACACTGGAAAGAGATAGGAAGGCTGGAAAAGAAGGAGAAACTTGCTCTTTCCTTTTTGTTTCCTGTTTACTTTCTATCTTCTTGCTGTTCCTATAAGTGTCATCTTATCTATTCTTGTTTACCAGGCCTGCAGTTTTCACCTTCAGTAGCAACGAATTCAGTATGCAGATTTTCTACCAATTGTATAATGAGTTTAATTACTTGCCCATCAAATACAACAGCACCCAAGTAGCTGGCATTACTGCCTTAGAGATAAGTGTCTCCGAACCCAGAGATTTCTCCAAGCTTCTAACTTTGAAATTACAACCTCTTCTTTTTGTTCCTGTAGTCCCAGAGGTACTAGTTATTTCCTAGAGTTGTAACCTCCGTGAAAACATAGTGTTTTTTATTCCTTTTTAGTTAACTAATTAAACATTATACTTAGTTAAAAATTCCTTATATTCAGTTTTCTTATTCAGATAACTGATGTGGTTTCTGTCTCCTGACTGGACTCTGACTGATAAGATTTTTTTGCAGCTAAGAAATCATTATATATGATTTGGTACTTGTATTGGTCATATTATTGGTCTTTATTGAAGTGTTGTGTGTGTTTGTTTTTGTCGATGGGAAATGGAATGCTGGTAACCTCTGGTATGCATTATCATCATAGTTAAACCAATTATCACATGTCTTGTCTTGAAATGCTTACTGAAGCAAGTGCCTCAGCAGACCAAATAACTGTTGCACTTTTCAATTATGGAAGTACTGCTGACCAAAAGGTCTGTAATGCCAGATTCTGAGTGCACAGAAGTGCTTACAGAAACAAAATGATATGCTCATGTCTTTATTTCTCAGGTCAAGTGACCATCAGGAAACATACAGACCTATGACTCCCATAAAACAAACAGAGTTAATATGGCTAAAACTAAACACAAATTTTCATTGTTTGGGCTGCAGAATTACAATGTGAGATAAATTCACTGCCTTGCAATACTCTCACGTGAATGTTATGACAATGACTGTGAAAGACCAAGCATCTAAAACTTGGAATGGGTAAGTCTAATTGGACCCAGATGAAACTAAAGAACTTGAACCACTCTTAGCTTCTCTTGCTAATGGAAGCAGCTTCCCTCCACTAGAATCAGGAGTCTTTCTCTGCTTAAATATCCTGTACTAACATTATTTATATCAGTTTTATTGCAAATAGATGCTAATTTTACTTAAGAATAAGCCCCCAAGCACATTGTTGCCACTAGGCCCATAAATAGGGATAAATTACAGATTACAGCCTGTTCCAGACAGGTGAGTACAAAAATTGTTCTGGGAGGAAATAGGTTATGTGTCAAAATAATTTCAAGATTTCACTAATTCATATCAGAAGAAATATGTGAAATATATATGAAAATATATTCTAAGGATGTTAGATGAAGGAGGATGAAATAACACTAAATCAGGTTAAATTTATTGATATGAATGTGCTTACCAAAGATTCTGGATTAATATGTAGCCTTGTGCACCTGGAAGTGTATATAATAGTTTACTTGGTTGACTAAAGCTTGAACAAAACCATGGTCTGAATTTAATGAGGTTGAGTTGCTGCAACTTTTCTGGAATAATAAGAGAAATAAATTCAAGTAATTAGAGCATAAGGAATATTTCAGTGGACTTTTTATATATGATATACATACCTATTCTCCCAATAAATACCCTCCTAGGATTCAGAGAACCTTCCTTTGATTAAGATATTAAGAAATATATTAGTGAGTGGAGTATCAACATTCTTGAAATCCTCTGCTTTAGCTGTCCTTTGTAGAACAAGCATGATGATAGAGATGATGCAATATAAATGAGCTCTCTAATTTTAGTGGGGATAACTCAATGGCAGAAATACGGATACTGGGTGGTAGAGCTTAACTTTTTTTTTTCTTTTTCACTGAAAATAACACCAAAGATAACATGGTAATTAGAAAGTTTTGATCCACGGGGATCTGTTGGTGAATTGTTCATGATGTCTCTATAAATGAACATATAGTTCAATTGCTAAAAGTTTACTTGATCTATATAACAGACAGAAACTCCAAACCTGGTCACCAAAAATCTAACTTGATTCATCACCATATTAAATTATTGTTATTCATCCAGTTTCCAGAATTAAGACAGTTCACAGACTTAAATGATATGTATTGAAGGGCAATCTAGATTCCCTTGAGGAAGAATCCTATAATGCCACCAGTATATGCTCTAAGTACACACTTCCTTCAAGCATTTCCCAAAGGGAATTGTAGCCATTTATTAGAGTGACTACACACTGTGGACAAGTAAGTACCTAAACCTTTAGGAAATTACCAGATACTGTCTCTGAAATGGTGGCAAGTCATGAGAATACAAGATACCATACTTGTCCATGGTCCACCAGCCAAAAGAGGGTTTTAATTGATTCAGGTGGTAAGTGGGATTTCAGTTTAAGTTCACATCTTGCAAAGCCCAGTATGTTTGAGGTCTTATCCTATGGTTATCTCTCCAGTTCCTGAAAATATGGTAAAAATAGTTATAATTGGAAAACTGGAAAAATCACCATATTGCCATCTAGCCAATGGTGGTCAAGCTACTATGGAGACAGAAGACATTCTTAGGTTGCAAAATGACCTACAAAAGTAGGTCAAGCTACTATAGAAGGAAAAATGATGTAGAAGCTGCTAAAACTTCCTTCTTTTCCAAGATAGCAGATGAGAAGCAGTGCCACATTCTTGGGGTATTGTTGATATTAAGATGGCCATTAAAATCTTGAAAGATGTGTGATCATTCCTATGATAGTACTGTTTAACTTGCCTCTTTTAGCTGTGCAGAAGGTGAGTGAATCTTAGAGAATATGAATTATTGCAACTGAATCAGGTGGAGATTCCAGTTGCCTTTGCAGTGCAGGTATGGTATCTTTTATGAAACAAACTGACACATCTCTGGACACTTAAAATGCAGCTACTGACTTGAATAATGCAATTTTCTATACCAATTTGAAAAGGTGATCAAATATATTGCTTTTACATGGCAAAACCAACAGTACATATTTGGAAATTTTGCCTCAGGACTATATTAACTCTTCTGCTCTCTGCAATAATGCAGTTCACAGAGACCTTAATAGTTTTAATATTCTACACATCATATCGTTCCACTAGAATAATGGCTTAATGGACTTTATAATACCAAGTCACAAGTATTTTGGGTTTCTTAGTAAGACCTGTGTGAATCAGAGGGTGAGTATGAACCCCAGGAATACTTAGGGTCTTACCAACTCAAGGGAATTTTCTGAGAGTACAAAGATCTGGGGTTCATTGTAATATCCCCTTCACATTTAAAGACAAGTTGTTGCACTTTGCACTGCTACCAGCATTAAAGAAACATAATGTTTGATGGGTCTTTTTGGATTTGGGAACATCATATGTCTTACTTGAGTATGGTAATTTAAACCATTTACTAAGTAACCAGTAATTCTGACAGTTTTTCGTGGGAACCAAAGCAAGAGATGGCTTAGCAGCAATTATAGGCTGAAGTCCTAGCTACTCTTCTACTTTGCCTTTTAAACAAATAATCCAATATTGCTCAAAGTGTCTGTGGCAAATAGGGGTGCTGTATGGAGCTTCTAATAAGGACTAATAGAAGAATCACGATCCCGTGTGGTTTTTGAGAAATCATTGCCCACTCCCACAAATAGCTGATCTCCCCTTTAAGACATAGTTCCTTCCTTGTTGCTGAGCCCTGGAAGACACTGAATACTTAACTATAGTACAAATGATTGTATGACCTGTGCTTCTTATTATGAAATGATGTCATCTGACTGACCAATTCTTAAGTTTGGACATTTGCAGTAGCAATCAATCAGCCAAAGGAAATATAAAGACTTATGCTTGAGGAAGTCTAGAAGGCACATGTAAATTGAACGAGTATAGGATCAAACTTCTTTAACAATAATTTCTGTCATATTGACTCTTTTTCTTTTTTTTTTTTTTTTTTTCCGGGTTCAACGTTGACTCTTTTTCTCAATATATACCTGTGGCTTTTTGGGGAGTTCCCTGTGACCCACTGACAAAGAAGTAAAATATCCAGGCCTGGTTAACCAATCAGTCGTTATAGCTTCACTCAGAGTTGGCCTTAAAGGAAAGTTTGAAGGAAAATATTCTAGTATCCAGAACTTCAATTGTCATTTTTGACTGTTTACTTTGTCTAGACCAAATGGTGGCCAAAAGAATAAATCTATATTAAATTATGGGTAGCTACTAATGGTATTCCTGGACAGATAGAAACTTGTAAAGAATAGGATTAGAAAATTGATGACAATGATGTCTGGGTCAGAGATGTGTGGATAGGTTTATAGGAGTGAGTACAGAGTTTGAAAATAATTGTGTCATATTTGAATGCTCCTTAAAGGTCACCCACTGCAGAAGACATTCTTAGGTTGAAAAATGACACATACTATGGATTTCAGTCAATCTTTTTATCTAGCCACAAATTCTTGCTATGTCCATGATAACCATACTGACAGGAATAAAGCCTACCATAGGGCTCATTCACATGGATGTCCTTCATCAATGCTAAACTGACTACCTACTGCTGCATGCCATATCTACCAACAGCAGAGACCAACAGTAAAATCTGGTAGGGAACTACTTTATGGGGTTATAAAACAAACAGCTGATAGCAAGTTTATTACACTGGAACACTTTTATCAAGGAGGGAACTGAGTTTTGTCCTTACTGAAATAGATATGTATTCTAAATATGGGTTTGCCTTACCTATACTTAACTCTTCTGCCACTACCACCATCCATGGATTTATGGTATGGCTTATTCATCATTGTGATATTTTGTATAACATTGATTTTGGTTAAGGAACTTATTTAATAGCAAAAGAAGAACAGCAAAGGGCTCTTACTCATGGAGTTCATTGGTCTTATCAGCAGCTTTCCTAATTCACTGATGGAAGGCCTAACAAAGACTCTGTTAGAGTGCCAGGGTGGGGGAAAATCACAAACATTTGAAAAGATGGGGTTTTATCTTTTGGGTACAGCATATGTTTTAATCACTGACCAATACATTTTTTGTCTCTCCTATATCCAGAATACATTGGCCTAGGAATCAAAGAGTAGGTGTGGCCCCTCTCACTAACAAAATCACAGAGGTTAAATCATAGTGTTTTTGCTTCCCATTCCCTCAACTTTGATCTCTGATGTTTTGGAGGTGCTACGTCCAAGGGAGAAAGATTTCCACCAAAGATACATCCATGGTTCCATTAAATTGCAACTCGAGACTGTCACCTGGCCCTTTTCTGCCACTGAACAGAGGGTTACTCTATTCACTGGAGTGATGGATACAGATAAACAAAAGGGAAATTGTTTGCTACTAGAAAATGAAGACAGTAAAGGTTATATATGGAATCCGGGGAATTTGGAGGGATGTCTTATAAGTCAATGGAAAAGTTAAAAAAGAAGGATGACTAAGGTTTTAAACCCTTCAAGAATGAAAGTTCAAGGGTACCACACTAAGAAAAAAATATATGACTTGATCAGTTGAAGGAAAAAAAAAAAAACATGGAACGAGTTCTGGAAAAAGAAGTTATAAAATATCAACTATGGCCCAAAGCCCAAGGCTTAAAGGCAAAAAAAAAAAAAAAAAGTGGAGTAACTAATGTAAGACTGAAGTTACACATATCAACTATGCCCTCAAGATCAGTTACAGAAATAAGGAATTCCTTCCTTTATATATTTATATTGGTATTTATATTTATGTATTTTCTTCCTTACTTACTGTATATATATATGTGTGTATGTGTGTGTATGAGTTCCTTTTTGTATTTTTTTTTCTTCCCCTCATTACTTTATTCAAACCTTGTAGAAGGTTAAAGGTATAATGTAGTAACACAGTTTACCACTCAGGTAACAGGATTTATAATTCAATGATCAAGATATGTAGATGTGACTGTGACTGAATTTAGGAAAAAATAAAATAAATCAGAGATGGATAATGTAACAGCCTCCCAGACTCAGATATAATAATTGTTGGAATTTCACACCTTCTTTTTTTTCAGTAGAGTAAAAGAACATCTTCACTTGAATGAAAGATAGTTGCATCTTATTAAGTAGAAACATAAGTTGTTTTGTTGTTGTGGGAAAGTTAAAATATGTATAGAAGAGCATATAAGAAAGCTGAGTAGCCAAAGGAGCAGAATATAATAATTACTAAGATTTTTTTTTTTCTTTCTCAGATTCAAACCCATCCTTGTATAGTCTGCTCTGTGGTGCTGGAGTTGAGATTCTACAGACTGTGTATCTGTTTTGCTGGCCCCGTGTTGGCCTATCAATAGAGAGTGTTAGATGAACAGCAGAAGGCTAGAGGAAGAAGGGACTTGTTCCTTCTCGGTTGCTTTCTGTCTGCTTGTTTCTGTGAGCATTACTCTAACAATGATTAATCCAAAGGCAGCAGTTCCTTCTTCTAGGAGATAGAAAATCCAGTTCACAATTTTTTTCTACATGTGCAGACCTGGCCTGATTTTGCCCTGCTCGGAGACACCAATAACAGAAGTTTGCGCTCCCTTTTTAAAGGTCTGGCCTGGGTATCAGACAATTCAGTTTTCTCCTCCAAGGTCAGAAACCTCAGCACCACTGGCCAGCATCTTCTCCTCAGAAGCTAGTTTTAGCTCTGTGGGGCCCCTTATCAAAGTCTCTAAATCTTAATAATTCAATTTTTTTCCTTTTTCCCCAGCCTTAGAGCTGATAGATGTTTCAGTTTAAGGATGATGAACTTATTGCTTCTCATCTTTGCAGTAACATATGCAAAAATTCTCTATATACTCTCTATCCAAATCTCTGAGTGGTTTTTGTCTTCTGACTGAACCTTGACTTATACAGCTAGCCACAAATAGATTGTTTCTATTTGTCCAGTTGAAATTCCTGTAAGAAGGAATTTGTTTGGCCTGGAATAATCTTTCATGTTGGCAGCCCATGTTTTGACTGGATGAGGAAGTCTACTAAACAAATCACATATAAATAAGAGTAATGCTGTGAAAACACCTGGTACAACTCATAACCACCTAATGCCATACTTTTAAGGAGGCCTATAGATGCAGCATCTCCTAAGAGGTCAAAAGCATATCAGGAGCTGCGACTTACAAGTCTAGAATAAGCCATTACTTCCTAACTTGCAGTGGAATTTGGGGTATTCAATGAGAAAATATATGCAAAAATACCTTATATGGTACCTGGCATGTGTTTGGTGTATCATTCTTTAATTGTTGTATCTTTAAGGTTGTTATTCATCTCTAGGAACATGTATATAGTCACACATATTTATTCCTTAAACTTAAAATAGATTAGTGCGGCCAGAATAAAAGAAATGTTAAAGAATCTCTAGCCATCTGCGTGTACTGTTGTCTGTTAACTCTTGGATGGTTATATATCCTGTGCTAAGCTGGTCGAGATGTTGATTGGAGACTGGATACTACTGCCTTCTAGTTAAATTGCAAATAAATTACTTATCTGTCATATTTATTAATACTTGTTTGATCCTGATGCTCCTGAGTTCCAAACATGAAACAGGCATGACCTTTTTATAATATTGTGACTATGATATGGGATTTTCCATTTTTAATATTGGGGTACATTAGCATCCATTTGTGGATCCATCAGAAGTAATAGCATTCACTTTTACAATTTAGATACATTATAAAAAAAAAAAAAGCAACTTGCTACAACTCTGTCCACACTGTTTCAAGGAATGAGCATCTTGACAAGTTTTAGAAACTGTTCACTTTTGTGCCAGAGCCATTCTTCTGAATGGACTGTATGTGGTTCATTTCAGATATATTGATTTCACTGATTCTACTGCAGTGAAAAGATAAGGAAATGGTATATCAAGGTTTAATTTCTCTGTCAGTGAAGTCTTTAATAATTTCTAGGGGTTCTTCTTTATTGGATTTCAATCTTGGCTTTGCTTGTTAGATTTATATAGTGCTTTTCCTCCTAAAAACACAGAGTTCTCTGCAAAGGCTTTGGAAATAGTAACATTTAATATAATAAAAGTGAAAAGACACACATTAAAAAAATGCGACAGCATGGTGTAGGCAGGAGGGTTGGGATAAAACAGTAGGAAAACTAGATAACACATAATTTTCAAATTCTCAATCAAGGATGTTTGTGTGAAGTCCCTGAAAGTTTGTAGAAGTAAAAATCTGTGATTCTCCACATAAAGAGAAAAAGGGATAAAGGCTCTGTTAAACTGATCATGGTTTATCCAGTATCTGGTTTTTCATTTTGCACCATTATGAATAAAACTTGATGTGGAAACGCTTAACTAGCAAGTGTATCTACAACTGTAGAATCTCTAAGGTTTCAAGCTGTTAAATGGGAGAGAGAATTCAGTAGTTTTGACCTCCTTCTATTTGTGCTCTTATCACTTTCTCTCTTTTTCTTTTCTTTTTTTTTATGTTCTTTCATCCTCGGAAAATCCATTTAAATGTCAAGGACAGATGGGAAAGCAATAGGGCAGTGAGACCAGTTGATGCAATTCCTTTTTAGTAATTATGTTTAAGAAATATAAATTGGGAGCTTGTATCAAAGATTTCAAAATAATTAAATCCATGCAAGTGCTGTACAGAAGAAATATGACTTTCATTTAGTAGATTGTATTCTAAAAATCCTCACTTTCTTACAAACTCTATGCAAGTTATTGACAGATGATGATTAACTAATGTGTGAATTTAATATATATCATATCATCAGTGAGGAAACTTAATTCTTCATTTTATGTAATCACTCATTTAATTAATTTTCAGAATATTTATACAGATGTGAGAGTAGGATACTAATAATTATTAAATGTTTCTAAGTAATAATTATTAAATGTTTCTAAGTTTTTTGGGGTGGCATCAGAAGAGGCCTTTTGGAGAGACAAGTCTTTCACCACCAGCCAACATTAATGAGCCCTCTCTCTTCCATCAGTGACAGTGGAGATCATGTAGGGAGGCGTAACAAGACATTCTTGCCCCTCCCAGTCAGGCTGTTTTCTTTTGAGGCATACTGACAGCTGAAAATTCCACCCTACCCCTGCTCAGCAATAATGAGAAAACTTTTCCTCAACCCCAAGTGTAAGTGGAGACCAAAAAGGGAACCTAGAATTTCAGTAACCTGGAGGTAAGAAGGCAGTACCCATCCTCCTTCCCCTTCTGAAGCAGTGTCAGAAAACTAGTTAATACAAACGAACAAATAAAAAAGTTAAATGAGATCCAGAGTCTCATAATATAATACTCAAAATGTCCAGTTTTCAACTGAAAATCAGTTGTCATATAAATAACCAGGAAAACTTCAACTTGAATGAGTAAAGTCAATCAATAGATATCAATGCTGACATGCATGACAGATATAGTAGAATTATCTGACAAGGATAGCAAAACAGCCATCATAAAAATATTTCAACAGGCTATTATGAACAAGCTTAAAACTAACAAAAAGGAGAATGTTTCCTCAAAGAACTAGAAAATAGCAAAGAAACAGAAAACATAAGTAATAACCAAATGTAGACTTTACCCAAAAATATGATCACTAACAAAATAAACAAACAAAATCACCCACAATGGTGTGATTCACAGCAGAATGGAGGTGGCTGAGAAAAGAATCAGTGAACTTAAAATATTAAACAATAGAAATCACTCAATCTTAACCACAGATAGGAAATGAGCTGGAATTAAAATGAACAGAGCCTCAGGAATCTGTGGGACAATTTAAAAAAGATATATCAATCATGCAATCATATTCCATTAGGAGAAGAGAAAGAAGATGGAATTGAAACATTTTTCAAAGAAATAATGGCTGACAATTTTCTAAATTTGGCAAAAGACACAAACCAACAGATTCAAAAATCTGAGCAAAGCCCAAACATTATAAACCTAAAGAAATCCGTGCCAAAATGTGACATAGTAAAGGTTCTGAAAACTAAAGACGAAGAAAAATAAATAAATAAAAACAGCAAGTAAAGGAAATTAAGGGCACCAGATCAAAAATGAAGAAATAAAACTGCCCTTATTCACAGATGACATAATGGTCCGTGTAGAAAATCCCAAGGGATCCACAAAAATAATTCCTAGAACTAATTAGTGAGTACAATATGTTTGCTGGATATGAGAAAAACACATACAAATCAATTGTATTTCTGTATAACCAGTGAATATATATAGACACCAAAAATACAGTATAATTTACAATCACTCAAAAAAAGAGGTAAATACTTAGATGTAGATCTCCCAAAGCATGCATATAACTTATACATTGAAAACTAGAAAATTCTGATAAAAGAAATCAAAGGAGATATAAATAAATGGATAGATGGATTGTGTCCATACATTGGAAGACTAAACATAATAAAGATGTCAAGTCTCCTTAAATTGTTATACAGTTTTAACACAATTTTTATCAAAATCATCATGAAGATATTTTGTAAATTTGGCAAGATTATTCTAAAAGCTAGCTTTGTTTCAAGGCATAGGAATGAGAAGAGTTAAAATTTTAATTTTGAAAAAAGATAAAAGAAGAAATCATTCCTCAAGATTGGTACTGGTGGAGAAAGACACATAGATCAGTGGAGTGGGAGAGAAAATCCAGAAGGAGCCCTATACAAGCATAACCAACTGGCTTTTGAAAAAGGTGGGAAGTCATTAAATGGAAGAAAGTTGGTATTTTCAACAAATGGAGATCAAGCAGTCAGACATCCATTCACCAAAAGCCTTGACTTAAGCCTCACATATTATACAGATTTAACTAAAAATAGATGATAGATTTCAATATAAAATGTAACACTATAAAACTTTTATAGGAAAACATATGAAAATATCCTTGGCACATAGGATTTGGTGAGGTATTCTTAGACATAATATCAAAGGCATTATGCACAAACAAAAAAATCAATAAATCAGATTTCATCAAAGTTAAATCTTTTGTCATATTAAAAGGAAAAAAAAAGAAAAACTCCAGACTGGGAGGAAATATTTGCAAACCATAAATATGATAAGAGATTCAGAATATATAAAGAACTTCCAAAACTCAACTGCAGAAAAAAACCAAAAAGTCCAATTAAGAAATGAAAAAAAAAAAGAAAGAAAGAAAGAAAGAAAATGAAGACATAAAAGATATTTCATCAAGGATGATATACAAATGACAAATAAGCTCATGAAAAGACGTTTAACATCACTAGCCTTTAGGGAAATGCAAATTAAGACTAACATGGGATAATTATATGTCAGGGTTCAAAAGACTACCCCAAGTTGCTGATTCTCTAGGAGGACTCTGAGGATTTAGCATATAGTCATACTCACAGCTATGATCTATGCAGTGAAATGATACAACACAAAATCAACAAAGGGAGAACGTATATAGGGAAAATTCCAGTGCAAATCAGGTGCAAGATTCCAATAGTTCTCTCCCAGTGTAGTCACACAGGACATACTTCCTCCAGCAATGAGTTGTTAAATGTTGTGTTTCAGGGAAGCTCATTAGAGTTCACTGCTAGCATTTTTTAATTAGGCGATTGTCATGTAGGCAGCCCCTACCTCCCATGTATCAAAATTCCAGATTCCCAGGGGTGCCTGTGTGGCCCAGTCAGTTGAGGTTCCCATCTTGGTTTCGGCTGAGGTCGTGATCTTGGGATAGTGAGATTGAGTCCCACCTTGGGCTCTGTGCTGGCGCAGAGTCTGTTTAAGACTCTCTGTGCCCCTCCCCACCACTTACAAATAAATAAATAAATAAATCTCTTTAAAAAAAAAACAAAAAGCACAAAATTCCAGACTTCCAGAAGGAAAGTAGGTGTTCAATATAAACCAGATTGTTTTACAGAGAGTTTAGGTACAGTGATTCATTCTTACTAGGGGATAGTGGAAAGCCTCTCTAAATCCAAGTTCCAGGATATCAACCAAGGGCAAACCTGAGATAGCAATCGCAGACCTACTATGTAAATTCTTCTGCACAACTACATATCTACTTGGAATAGTTAAAATAAAAGTAGTGACAATGCCAAATGCTTGCAAAGATATGGGGAAACTGATCACTCATACGTTACTGGTGGGAATGTAAAACGGTACAGCCACTCTAGCATACATTTAACACATGACTCAGCAAGTGTATTTCTAGATCATTATGCCAGAGATTTGAAAACTTACGTACACACAGAAACGTTTGTACACAATTGTTCATTGCAACTATTTTTGTAACAGTCAAAAACCAGAAACAATAGTTATCCTTCAGTAGGTAAATAGTTAAACTGTAGTATATACACACAATAAATAACGATTCAGGGATAGAAAAGGATTAATACCTTCAATGACTTGCACAGATCTCAAAGACACTATGCTTAGTGAAAAACCAGTCTCAAAGGCTGAAAACTGTATGATTCCATTTATAAGGCATTTTCAAAATGACAAAATATGAATCTGTAGATCGGATTAGTGGTCGCCAGGAGTTATGACTGGAGGATGGGAAAAGGTGGTGTGACTATATAGCACAAGGGAAATGTTTTAGGTGATGTAAGAGTTCTGTACCTTGATCGGTGGTGGTTTCACCAGTCTACATATATGAGAAAAGGTCAATTTTCCAATTTTGACCTCTTTGTGAATCTATAATTGTTTTAAAATAAGAAGATAAAAAATCTGGATTAATAATTCCTCTCATTATTTTAGAGATGAGCATATAGTACTGTTCTGTCTTAATTTCTTTTTTTCTTCCAATTTTTAAATTTAAATTCCAGTTAGTGTGATATTAGTTTCAGGTGTAGGATTTAGTGATTCCTCACTTACATACAACACCCAATGTTCATCACAAGTGCCCTCCTTAATACCGATCACCCATTTAACCCATCCCCCACCCACCTCCCCTCTAGTTACCCTCAGTTTGTTCTCTATACTTGAGTCTGTTTTATGACTTGCCTCTCTCTTTTTTCTTCTTTGATGAATTTCTAAAGTGAATGTTAAGCAAGAGTGAAAACTCACCCATATTTGAGCTGAAATATCAATCTATCTTATTTCTAAAATGTAAACTAATAAATTTTAAAAGGGATAAGTTTAAGAAATAAAAAAGGAGAATAGAAGCAATTGTTTACCAGTTAACTAAAATCTGGAAAGACGTGGTGCACAATCTATATATGTAAAAGTCTTTACTATGCCTAATTTTTTAAGTGTCTTAATCTTATATTACATACTAAGCAGCGTAGTAGGGCCTTTTCATAGTTTTAAAAGACTTAATCCTCAAATAAACAAACAAAAATCACTGCAAAGTAGACATTGTCATTCTTATATACAGAAGAGACTGCAAAGTTTCAGAATTTAAATAACATTAAAGATTACAGAAAAAGATCTTTGTGGCTTTGTATCATTTTCTTTTCTCAAATGAATATATACATTTTTTTGTTAGTTGTAAAACTAATATAATTGTTTGTTTAATGTAATAGTTATAATATGAACTATATTACTTTACATTACATATTACATAAACTAATGTAATTAATTTAATATATCAAGAGCTATACATATTATTCATAAATTTTCTTCAGCTTACATATAAAATAAATCTCTTGAGACCAAACACAGATATTTGACATTTACTCTCCTCACAGGTATTTTATTATTTTTCCTTCCAACTTTACTTTAGGAATTTAAAAAAATCTAA
Organism: Mirounga leonina; assembly: GCF_011800145.1. NCBI lineage: Eukaryota > Metazoa > Chordata > Mammalia > Carnivora > Phocidae > Mirounga > Mirounga leonina. The sequence continues at coordinate 12,294,353 of NW_023270431.1, forward strand.
GGAAAAGAATTCTACATTTATGAAGCATTATCTACAATACTTGAAAATTAAAATGCAATGAAACAATTGCAAAATATACTTAAATTATGCTATATCAAATATTTTATCATGTATGGCAACATGGAGAATGCATACAATAGACTGCCAAATTAAGTAACCAAAATTTGCTATATAATTATAATTATGATAATAAATGGTCATATATGGGTAAGAAGTGAAAAGAAGCATGTATAACTGAAAATGATTGTTTCATTAAAAGTTTGTAATTATAGCTGTCTCTTAAAAGTTTGATTTAATACTGTTTTATTTTTTTTAGTAATACTTTCTAAAAATGTATTTTGAATATTTTTTAAAATTTATTTTTATTTATTTTTTTATTTTTTAAATTTTTTAAAGATTTTATTTATTTACTTGACAGAGAGAGAGACACAGCGAGAGAGGGAACACAAGCAGGGAGAGTGGGAGAGGGAGAAGCAGGCTTCCCGCCGAGCAGGGAGCCTGAAGCAGGGCTCGATCCCAGGACCCTGGGATCATGACCTGAGCAGAAGGCAGACGCTTAACGACTGAGCCACCCAGGCACCCCTAAAATTTATTTTTAAATATGTTTAAAGATTATTAGTTTAATCAAGATGTCTATTTGATAACATTTAACTTAAGAGAGAAAATTGGTATGACATAAAATCTGTTTACTCTTATAGGTACACTTTTGTGCTCTGCATTATGCCAGTATTCAAAAGAAAAATTCACTGTCATTTGGAAAGATTTGGAAAAAATGTAAACTGAATTAGACAATAGTTAAAAATATGTCTAATTCAGTATTTGTTGAATAAACTATAATATATATCACAAACACTTTTGGAACCAATAAAAAACCAAGTAAGATGTTTGAGTCATAATGGAATGGTATTCAAGAGGGCTCTGGATAGTTTTAGAAGATCTTCTCTTTATTCTAATACTGAGGTTACATAACTACTCTTGGTGAGACTTCATCAATTTTCATACCATTTGTCTCACCTTACCACTATTTTCTCTTTCCTAAGTTTTATTTCCTAGCTCCATAATTGAGAGGACTCCATTTAGAAGTAAGAGTTTAAAAAACAGAGAAGATATTTACCCCTCTGTTCTCCACTCTACCTTACATCTTACATCTTACACTCCACTCCACCTTACATCTTCATAGTATGAATTTCCAGTCTTCTTATGTGAATTCTGAGAGTTGAAAAGTAAAGGAACTGTAAAGGTTTTTTTTTGGGAGGGGCAGGTAGAGGGCACCAATTATGTTTCTAGAACTTTGTTGAGGAATGCTGGTACTAATAAAAATGAGATTCAGAAATAGTTTAATAAATTGCTCAGTTTTCCACCAATCATGAATAAGTATCTTTCACTTCCCCAAAGATAGAGAAATCTAAGCCTTCAAATGTATGATATAAAATAAATAGCAAAATCTATTAAAAGTTTCTAATCATAAAAGTTCCTAAAGTCTGAAGGACTTTCTAGGAAAAATACATTAAAAATTCTCATATTTCACCAATTTCTGAGTTTACTTTGACCTTTTGTGGAGATTTTTCGGCAAGAACACCATAGATTTTTTTTTTTTTTTTAAGATTTTATTTAGTTATCTGAGAGAGAGAATGGGAGACAGAGAGCATGAGAGGGGAAGGGTCAGAGGGAGAAGCAGGCCCCCCACTGAGCCAGGGAGCCTGATGTGGGACTCGATCCCGGGACTCCAGAATCATGACCTGAGCCGAAGGCAGTTGCTTAACCAACAGAGCCACCCAGGTGCCCCAGAACACCATAGATTTTTTCAATTACTGTCTCCAAGGGTAAAAATATAGAACATATATTTAAGCCTTGCACTTATATTGAGAGACTAAGAAGGCACAAATCACAATTGGTGGGAGAGGAGGGAGTATTTTACTGCAACAGGCAAAATGTCATCCATAGTTAAGAAAATATATGACTGTAAATTAATTTTATTCACAAAATTTGGTTCTTTTTTCTTTGCTACTGTAGCTAATACTAGAATATAAAAATAAACTTGATTAATAAAAAATAACAAAAATGAAAATTACAATTTACATATAAAAACTGAGTTTCAGCACAGCATCATTTTCAACAGATATGTTCATTTATTTAACAAACATACGTTATTACTTCCATTATACCAGGCCCTATGTTAGGTGTTGAGGAAAAAAAAAAAAGAAAAAGATAGATGGAAATGAAGTTTGAACTTATTTTACCTATTAGAGTAAGATAGAAGACCCAGAAGCCAAGAGACTATAATAAAATGTAAAAAATAAAATAGTTTTACTTGCATATGTATATGGTTCTAAGGGATCACAGAAGATAGAACAGTGTTTCTTGGGCATTACAAAGAATATCACAGTGAAGAGGTGATATTTAAGCTGGGCCTTCAATGATAGGACTTCAATACAAAAAAATAAATAAATAATCTGGGAGGGAGACAATTCCAGGAAGTGAGGGGCAAACTGTACCAAGCTGGGCGCCTGGGTGGCTCAGATGGTTGGGTGTCTGCCTTCAGCTCAGGTCATGATCTCAGGGTCCTGGGATCGAGTCCCGCATCGGGCTCCCTGCTCCTTGGGAGCCTGCTTCTCCCTCTGCCTCTCTCTCTGTCTCTAATGAATAAATAAATAAAATCTTTAAAAAAAAAAAAACTGTACCAAGCTATATGACTATGAAAGAGCCTATTGTGCCTAGGGTATAGTAAAAAGTTTCATGGAACACAAGGTAAGAGATCGAGGGGGAAGATTGTACAGAGTTGTAGCAAATGAGGTTGAAAAATGTAGATCAAGGTTATGCCGCAAAATATATGGCTATATCTTGTGCCTAGCCAGTGGTTTGCATTTTATTCTATATGCACAGGGTCCCAACACAGTTCTAATACTGGTAAGTAGATGATTTATTTGCATTTTAAGCATGATAACTGGAGTGGCAGCATGACAAGTCAAATGAAACTAGATAAACTGTACAGAGAGCTGCTAAAAGGTTTGCTTTTTTTTTTTTTTAAGATTTTATTTATTTATTTGAGAGAGAGAATGAGATAGAGAGAGCATGAGAGGGGGGAGGGTCAGAGGGAGAAGCAGACTCCCTGCCAAGCAGGGAGCCCGATGCGGGACTCGATCCCGGGACTCCAGGATCATGACCTGAGCCGAAGGCAGTCGCTTAACCCACTGAGCCACCCAGGCGCCCAGGTTTTTTTACTATATTTCAAGTGACAGATATGAGGGCCTAAACTGAGCAGCAACAATGAGAGGAAAGAGGAGAGAACAAATTTTTAGAGACATATCTGAGATACATTTGACAGGATTATAGTGGAAAGACTTGATGAACAGTATTACCATTAAGTGAGTAAGGAGTAAAAGCAATTCCCTGCGCTGTTTTCACATTCCTTGAAATCAAACAAATCACTTTTAATTTAATTCTTGGGATTTGAAATACAATATTTAGTTGCTCCTTCTTTCTAGTTCACATGAGCGTCTTTCCCTGATGGTACGCATTCATGATAGATTATCGAGTAAATGAATGAACCAATATAAACATGCTGTGGACATTTACGTTGGTTTTTTTGTTTGTTTGTTTGTTTAAAATTTAGGTTACCGGGTTTCTTAGTTAAAATATTTGGCATTGTATCTTGGCTTCCTGTCAGATTAGAGGCTCCTTTATCATCAGCTATGCTATCTATATTGAACTTCATTGCCAGAGTTTTCTGTCTCATTACATAGTTTTGCACTATCTTTCTGAGGTTTACTGCCATCTGTGTGTCATGTCCCTAAATTGCAAATGCTGGGTCATTAATGGATTTAGTAAATATATAGTTCTTGTATTTCAAAATATTTGTGAAATTTAAAAAATGTTAATTTAGTGTTGGTCACCAGATAATTCTATTATTAAGAGTTTTTCATTCGGGCGCCTGGGTGGCTCAGTCGGTTAAACGACTGCCTTCGGCTCAGGTCATGATCCTGGAGTCCCGGGATGGAGTCCCGCATCGGGCTCCCTGCTCGGCAGGGAGTCTGCTTAGTCCTCTGACCCTCCCCCCTCTCATGTACTCTCTCATTCTCACTCTCTCAAATAAATAATCTTTAACAACAACAAAAAAAGAGTTTTTCATTCAACACCTTGTTCAGGGACAATCCAATAGAATTTGTATGTATGTATGCCTGTTTGTGTGTCTATTTCTAATTACAACATTTATTTCATGTTGTTGAATGTTTGCCAATTCTTTACAGCTCATATCAAATGTTACCTTTTACAGTCTTTTCTCACTTAGCTAAATGTATATACTTTGTTACTCCTCTGAATTCCCACAATCTTTGAACCTCTTTTATTGAATTTACAAATTCTCTATTATGTTTTATTTAACTGCATAATCTCAATAGTTAACTCCTTGAGAGTTAGGACAGCATCACATTCAACTGTTTATTTTCTATAGATATTAGAAAAATCTTTTCTTTGAGACAATAAAGTGTGGACTTTGGCACTGAAAATAATTAGAACTCCCAAGAAAACCAAGGAATATTTAAAATAATAATATAGCTCAAAGTACCTATTACAAGTTTACAAAAAAAGTTAAAGACTGAAGTCATTTCTATGTCTTGTGAACAGTATTAGCAGGTAATATATGAGGATGTTATTTCAGGATTTGCACCTTGAACTATTATACCATCAAATTCGAAAACATGTAGTCAATGACAGTACTTTTGTGGGTATTGGATAATCCCCCTTGACTAAATAAAATATTATTCTAAACTTTTAATACCTTGGAAAAATGGAGTGTTATGATCCACTCAAAATACATGTCTTAATTGGCCATGAATTCCTTCTACTTTATCTATCTCTTCTAAGTTTTCATGGGATATTAAAAACTGTTTTCCTAAAAGTTCTTTATATCACATCTCTGGATATCATTTTATTCATTTAAATATATGGTTAGGATAGAATGTCACTCATATTCCTTCAAATATTCTGGAACCTATAGCCCATTCTATAAAATAGGATTTTGGTAATAGCTACAAATTAGTAAATTGAAGAAATCATAGTAGAGACACGCGTTCTTATGTACTGCTGAGAAGCCTTTAAAAATTTTATGTCAGCAATCCAGTAGTTAAATTATCTGCATATTATCCATATATGTATACACCCCTTGAGAATCATTTTAGAAACAGAATATTACATATAGTTTCCGTAAAAATGTTTGGGGTAATATACATCGGTAATTATTAAGGAAATAAAGAGAATAATGAGAATTAATAATTAAGAGAATTAACAACTCAGTAATGGCTTGGACAGATGGAACGTTATGCTGAGACAGAAGCTTCTCTTTTATCCTCAAAATTATTTCCTCTTCTAAATAAACCCATTGCTTGGTTATACTGCCCCTGGCATCTTTGGTGATGGTTATGTGATTAAATTCACAGTTCTGCAGGTCAGAAGTCTAGCATGCATGGCTGGGTCCTTGGCTCAGGGTATTATAAGACTGGAATAAAAGCACTGGCTTATCTGAATTCTCATCTGGAGACTCTGGGGAAAACTTTTGCTTCCAAGATTATTCTTGTTGCCAGAATTCAGTTCCCTGCTGTTGAAGAACTGAGGTCCTTGTTTATTTGCTGGCTGACATACAAGGGCCACACTCTCAGCTCCTAGAGGACAAATGTATCCCTTGCCATGCAGCCATCTCTTTCTTCAAGCCAACAATAGGCTATTATATCTTTCATGTGCTTAAAATCTCTAATTTCCTTTTCTTCGATGAACTAGAAAAACTCTGCTTTTAAAAACCTCACCTGACCATGTCAGGCCCCTTGGATTATCTCCCTAAATTAATGAGAACTGATTTGGAATCTTAATTACAACTACAAAAGCCTTTCACAGCAAAACCTAGAAGCATTTAATTTAATAATGGGGAGAACATGGCCCTGGAATCTTGGGAGAGGGTATCTTAGAAATCTTTCTACTACAATCTGGTCATAAAAAAACGTATTGAATATTGTTCATACCCTATACCCTTTCCCAGAGATTAATAATCTACACTCATGTATTCAATGCGTGCTTTAAGTTCTATAATAAATCACTTAAACTTTCTTTGTGACCACCAGCCAGCCCTTTTATCTTATTTACCTATTAGTATCTTGCTATCACTCCCTCAGGAGTAGTGGCTGCATTCTCTTCTCCGTGTCAACTTTTTATTTACTGAAGCAAGTTGTAAGGGTGTTTGAGACAAAGGGAAAGAATTAAATTATCATTATTGTATTTTGATGATGATGATGATGATTAGCAAGATAGTTATTTCTTAGAGTCCAAGGTGAAAGGTTTTTCTTATCTTGCCAGAAAACTTCCTGTGAGCACTATCAACTATCTAGTCCCTCAGCAGCCACAACTCACAAATAGCTCAGTGGCATTATCATTTTAATAGCTACTATTTTCTTTCATACTTTTACATTTTATGGTTGTTTTCTAACTTCACTAAATTTGTCATCTCCTCATCAACCTCTGACATGAAATAAAAAACGGATTCTGAAATTTTGTAAATAATGTTTTAAAATGGTCTCAGGGACAATTAAAGTTTTATTCTCATCTTGTAACAAATACTTTTAACATGATTTAAATTTAACTTTAAATCTTTAAATGTCTTTAAATCTTTAAATCTTTAATTTCTTAAATCTATACAAGATTGAAACAAAAAATGTCTATCATCAAAATGATAAACTATATCATTCTAAGAACATGATACTTTTTTTTATATAAGCAAAATATTGAAACAGAAATTGAATATCTCTACAAGCAGCAAGTAAATATTTTGAAATGGAATAACCCTAAAGCGGGGATGATCCTAAGATAGAGAACTGGCTTTATCCTGAAACTGTGTTTTCTACTCTAGATAAACAAGTGCCTTGCTCTATATAGAAATATTTTTGTTTTTGTCCAACATTCTTGCTATTCCTTTTGGACAATGAAAGGAAATGGTATCACGGGGGGTATTGTAAATCTTTTAGGGCTTGAATATCGGAGTAATAGCTGATTACTGATGTATGGATGGCTTGACACTCAAATAACACACTAATATTTTAGTTAGAAGTCAATTAGGTTCCATCCACATCATTGCAAATGGCAAGATTTCATTTTTTTGATGGCTGCATAATATTCCATTGTGTATATATACCACATCTTCTTTATCCACTCATCTTTTGATGGAGATCTGGGCTCTTTCCATAGTTTGGCTATTGTGGATATTACTGCTATAAGCATTGGGATGCAGGTGCCCCTTCGGATTACTACATTTATATCTTTGGGGTAAATACCCAGATAGTGCAACAGAAGATCATAGGGGAAGAGAGGAAAAAATGAAACAAGAAGAAACCAGAGAGGGAGACAAACCATAAGAGACTCTTGATCTCAGGAAACAAACTGAGGGTTCCTAGAGTGGAGGGTGGTGGGAGGGATGGGGTGGCTGGGACACTGGGGAGGGTATGTGCTATGGTGAGTGCTGTGAATTTGTGTAAGACTGATGAATCACAGACCTGTACCCCTGAAACAAATAATACATTATATGTTAATAATAATAATAATAATAATAATAATAATAATAATAATAATAAAAGAAGCCAATTAGGATACAGTTCTCTTCATGTATGTCAAAGAGAACAGCCTGCTACAGTGAAAACTTAAAATCTAGCTTTCCGAAGTTCTCAAAATGATTCATTAAATATCAACAAACACTAGAAGTTTATTATACTGGTGCTATGAATTGTAACTATACTTTATATTGCCATTTTAAATGTATCTAAAGTTAGTCTTTTATTTTTTTATTTTTATTTATTTTTAAAGATTTTATTTATTTTTTGACAGACAGAGACACAGTGAGAGAGGGAACACAAGCAGGGGGAGTGGGAAAGGGAGAAGCAGGCTTCCCACAGAGCAGGGAGCCCAATGCAGGGCTCCATCCCAGGACCCTGGGATCATGACCTGAGCTGAAGGCAGAGGCTTAACGACTGAGCCACCCAGGTGCCCCTAAAGTTAATCTTTTAAATGCAGATTAATTTTCCTTAAATTGCCTCTTGGCGCCATGGCAAGCATGCTTAGAAAGTCAAGCAGAGTTAAGAGTAAATTAAAGTCTGAAGTATTTTGCATACCACTTCTATCCCTTCTCTCTTAGAAATGTTACCTGTATTCAGCTGACAAAGGGAAAAATGAGGTCTAAGAAGGGTGATTTGCTAGGCTTTACTAAGGTGAAGTATGTGGAATGCATTGCTACCATTCAAGCTCTCACATTTCCTGAGCTCGCTCATCTGGCATGATTCCATTTTTATGTCCTAAACTCTATAGACTGAGTGAATGCATGACTGCTGTATCAGGCAGCCTGTGCAAAATACTTGACTTCAGCAAATTTCTGACAAGCACCGTTCATTAATCTTTGTTTCATAATTCTCACCAGTATGCACACCCTGCCTTTCTGTCCCTATCTGCAAGTAAATTGGTTTTTAAGAAAATGAAGAGGTCAGCAGAAGATGTTGGAGCACACATTTTTTCTGTTAAAACCAATCAGTAGACCAGGGGAGCAATGTCAATGGTTAAAGTTAGCAGAACTTGCCCATAATTCAACTGAATCATCTATTTATATTAGCAATATTATTTTTTTGGATGAATGCAGCAACTAAAATAAACAATCTTGTGGTATAAAGATGGAACACTATTTACCTACAGACATTTTTGGCCTCAAAATATAGTCATGTAAGACATACATACTTCAACTGTTAGGAATAGTGTCTAATTTTCGGGACCAAAGAAAAGTTACCAGAGTTCTCATTCCTGTAACAGTCTATTAGGTAACTTGGACAAACCCACATAATGAGAACAAATAGAAAATGTGGAAAATATATGTTGTAAGTTAAACAGCTACCAAGGTAATAAGGAGTTACAGAATCAGGATCTGAGAGAGAGAAAGAATGAGAAAGAAAACATTTTCTAAACATTGAAGCCTTATCTGTCTTATTTAGCTTAGAATTTGAGAGAAACTTTAGACAGACTCACAAGATTAAGGGAACAACAAATGGAGTTCAGGACCTACCAGGTGGTGGGATCACTAATGAACCCAATAAGCACTATCAAGGAAAAGTCAAAGTGCCACACCTTATGTGTGCAGGTTATCTGGAAACAAACCAACCCTTACTAAAACAGAAGCACACCTTCAAACTGTATCAAAACTAGATTGGGTTAAGTTGATTAATGTTGTGATTGGCCTTAGCTATTTGGCAGAAGAAAATATAAATGCCCTGGGGAGAACTCAAATTCTTTCAGAGCTCAATTTATATCTACCATTTTCATCTACAATGTCCAGCACTCAATAAAAACTAATCATGTATTTAGAGTAAGACAATTTGATTATTAGGGACAGACTCAGAGAATCTAGATTAGAAAGGCATCAGATGTAGATTTAAAAAAAATAAAACTATGCTTAATATGTTAAAGAAAATGCAAGAGGAGTTTAAAAACTTTGATAGAGATCTTGATCTTGTAAGAAAAAAGAGATAGAAATTTACAGCTAAAAATTATAAATAACAGAAATTAAGAACCTGAAGAATGAAATTAATAGAATAGTCAGAGCTGGAAAAAAATTAGAAAATGGAATTATAGGATGGAAGAACTGTCCAGGAGAAGCATGAAAAGATAAAAAAAAATTATAAAAAATGTACAGAAAACATGAAAGTAGAGTGTTATAATCATGCTTTCAGTTTTGTCTTAATAGTTGTTAAACCATATAGTATTTTAGTTTTAATGTATTTTTACTTCTAGGTGATCTATTTGATACAATTTAAAGTTCCCTATCCCTTGAAAATATATTCATTTAGGTTAAAATAGTTCTTTATATGAACTTTATATATGTTTATATCTGCTATTTATATATATTAAAATTGTTTCTATACAGTATAATAATTTAATATCCCAAATCTCTGTGTCTCTTTCTATAGTTAAACTTAAACTGAAATTTTTTGAGTGCCTTGATTGCTTTGATTATATTCATGTCAATATACATGAAAAATAAATATATTTGAAGGTATAATTTGAACCCTAAAGAAAAAGATGTCTTTGCCATTTGACAATGGTCATTGCTAGTAAAAGACCACTTTAAATTAATTTTAAGGCTTGAGATTTCCAGAAGATCTATTTGGGTTATATTTCAGCTGTCAGTTCCTCATGAAATTTGGTCAACTCCCAGTTGACTCTAACACTGAGAAAGGGCTGATTCTCTCTCTTTTTTTAAGATTTTATTTACTTATTTGACACAGAGAGCACAAGCAGGGGGAGCAGCAGAGGGAGAGGGCGAAGCAGGTTCCCCACTGAGCAGGGAGCCTGACACGGGGCTCAATGCCAGGACCCTGGGATCATGACCTGAGCTGAAGGCAGACGCTTAACCAACTGAGCCACCCATGTGCCCAGAGATGATTCTCTTTAAAGAATCACCATTTCTGTGGGCATCAGCTTTTATTTTATTCCCCCAATATCACATTCAAATTTTCCAACCTTAACAATTATTCCCAGAGACATAAATTTTCTTAGTTGTTTATTTCTCTGGGTTTTGAACTAGACATCAACTTGACCCAGTAATTCTTTGTGATCTTTTCAACTTTTCAAAAATTTTAAAGAAATATTTCGTTAGTGTTATATCTAGGAGTCATACTTCGGGGTTAGTTCTGAAAATTTAGTCTATCAATATCAGAAATAGCAAGTGTTGCACAGAATTATTAAAATTTTCATTCATATATACATGGATACGAATATATTAATATGAATATGTATTACATTTCATATATATATTTAATACACATAAAATTCATTTTTGTTTTTTATGCATTTGCTTCTTTTTCAAATCTATCTAGACCTTTTTGATAGTCTCTTTGCTTTCTCATACTTTTCAGTTCTTTAATTTCTATAAGCATATTAAATATATTACTTTTATATTATGCATCTGGTAATTACAGCAATCGCAGTCCTTCTGCTATGATTATAAAATTTTTGTTCCAGTTAACTCACTCAAGATATCTATTTTGTTGTTTACCTATGATTTTTCCTAATCTCCTATTCTTAAAAATGAATGTTGGAGATTATTTGAAGGCTTTACTTAAAGTTATTTTTTTCCTGAGACTATTTGTGTTTCTTCTCTCAGGTAAGGGGTGGGGGTGGGGGGGGAACCTGCCTAGGAGTTCTTTAAGCTAAATCTTTAGCTTACAGTTTGAGCAATACATAATAAATTCTGATGTCAAATATGCTTGACATCTGTGTTTAGAAAATTCTGAGAGTTTTTTTTTTTTTTTTTTTAAACAAAAGAAGTGTTCTAAACATCTGCTGCATTTTAGGATTCTTTGATCTCTATCTAAATGAAGGTAAAACGTTTTCAGAATTCCAACTTTATGAAGAGTTTTCTGATTCAACATCCTATTCAGGCATTGTCCCATTTATGTATGGTATATAAACAGTTAAAACAAAAGCTTCAGACCACTTTAGATGAAGGGTAAACAGATGCTTCTAAAATAAAGCAATCTCGTGCTTTATGTCTATTGAATTGCATTTTCTTATAATTTGGGACATTCTCAATTTATTTTTCTAACAGCACACATTTTTTTAATCATGAATTTTTGGATTTTATCTAGCATATATTGTGTTCCATATTGAGAAGTTTTATCTTGATGTGTAGTCTGCTTAAAGTAGAAACATAACTGCCTCCTGTAGAGAGATTTCATGAGATGGTACAAGTAAATTAGAATATAAACTTTGCTGGAATTTTCAATTATAGAGATGTTAGATACTTACTGGACTGCATTTTTTTCCTAATATAAAACATCTTTTTTTTTCTCCCTTTAGACCACAGCTATAACTTGTAAAACGAAACTATTTTCCCTCCCTTGATATAGTAAAAAGCCATTTATCTTGTAATTGTCATTCATGTATTTTTTTAAAAATGTTTATATTTTTTATTTCAGAATATTTTCCTAAACAAAATAGCTTTCAAATTTAGTAATAGAAAATAGTGATAGAAAAAATAGACCCAATGCATAGAATTTTACCATTTTGAGGGGAATACATTTACTCAATATATAAGTATACATTTTCTCAAGTAAAAAGAAAGTACAAATGGAGAGAATATGTGTGATGAATTTGCAATGTCTTTCGTGGTTCTTTTGTTGCACAGGAATAACAGAGTAAAGATAATTCAAGTTCTTCCATTGTGTTTGGACTTCCCAGGGAGTAATAATATCTCTTCCATTTCGTCGTTATACTCTAGTGTATCTTTTATGTTAATTTATCATGTTTAATAGGTGAGAGGTTTGTGTTTTGCCTTAGAAAAGAACTGATAAAATTTGCATTGTACAATACCCAAGAGATGATGATGAAATATTTTTCTTTGTTCGTTCTTATATTACAGTGTTCTGAAATGTATTATCGATGGAACTCTACACAGAAATACTGCTTAAGAGATCATATTGTTCTTTGTTGCATAATAATCTATTACATGCTGAAAGCTTATGGTTTTTAAATGCCTTTAGTTTTAAAAATATACCTATGTAAAATAGATTCTAGCATATTGTCATTACATTTACATTTAAAACACAGAGGAAATTAAGAATATAAATTAGTATCTAAAACATCCCCAAAGTCCCTGAAATTCAATACATTATGATAAGTTTAAATGCTATTTGAAAGCTAACAAAAATATGTATATCAGTCCTCATTGGCAAGGTATTTAAATAAATTGAAACAAGTCTCTCTCTCTGGTGATAGGTACAGCATTTTACTATTAGAGGTAGTTTCTATGTCTTTAAGTGGAACTTCTTTTCTTTTTAAACACCCTTTCAAATAAATAAGCAAATTATTTTTAATTTTCTTTCATTTATTTTTTTTAATGTGGATACTTGATTATAATATTCCATGACTTGTGTGATAATAGCTTACATTGGTACAGATCTATATGATCTACAAAGCACTTAACTTTTGGCATTACATTTCCCAGTTAATATATTCACATAATACCTTAAATAATGGAAAGAATTTCAGACACTGGCAAGCTGGTGTTGGTGGTGGGTATATGTAAAAACACACAGGTTTTTGTTATTTTCCAGCTTTCTACCCCACATCAGAGGGGATCAGGCATCCAGATATTGCTTTTATACATGCAAAGCACACAACTTGACTGAATGTTTTTGATAAAAAAAAAATTAGGCATCACATAAGCATAAATGAAGAGAAAATATTGTGCCTATTAGCTTTTGCAGATTACATTTCAATTAAAATTCTAAAATTTGTACAAGAGTCTCTGTAACAGGAGATGGGGGTACATTACATAATCATAAAGGGAGTGATCCAACAAGAGGATACAATAATTGTAAATATTTATGCACCAACCATGGGAGCACCTAAATATTTAAAGCAACTATTAATAGATATAAAGGAAGAAACAGATAGTAATACAATAATAGAAGGGGATTTTTAACAACCCACTTACATCATTGGATAGATCACCACACAGAAAGTCAACAAGTAAACAGTGGCTTTGGATGATACATTGGACCAAATAGACCTAATGGATATATTAAGACATTTCATCAAAAAGCAGTGGAATATGCATTCTTTTTGAGTCCACATAGAACATTCTCCAGAAATTACATGTTAGTCCATAAAATAAGTCTCAACAAGTTAAAAAAGACTGAATTATAGCATGCATCTTTCTGACTGGTATGAAACTAGAAATTATCCACAAGAAAAAAACTCTGGAAAGAACAAAAATACATGGAAAATAAGTAACATGCTACTAACAATGCATGAATCAACCAAGAAATCAAAGATGAAGTAAACAAAATACATGGAAACAATGAAAATGAAAACACAATGGTCCAAAATTTTGGGGATGCAGGAAAATCTGTCCTAAGAGGGAAGATTATAGCAAAATGGGCCTACAACAAGAAGCAAGAAAAATCTCAAATAAGCACCTTAGCTTTTCATCTTAAGGAGCTAGAAAAGGAAGAAACAAAACTCAAAGTCAGTAGAAGATTGGGAATAATAAATATTAGAGCAGAAATAAATGAAATAGAGACAACAACAGTAGAACAGATCGATGAAACTAACAGTTGGTTCTTTGAAAAGATTAACAAAATTGATGAACCTTTAGCTAGACTCATCAAAAAGAAAGAAAGGAAGGAAGGAAGAAAGGAAGGGAAAAGCAAGAGGGAAGAGAGAGAGAGGATTTAAATAAAATTAGAAATGAAGCAGGAGAAATAACAATCAATATCACAGAAATAAAAAGAATTATAAGAGAATGTTATAAAAATTATACGGTGACAAACTGAACAACTTAGAAGAAATGGATAAATTCCTAGAAACATATAACCTTTCTAAACCAAATCAAAAAGAAAGAAAATTTGAACAGACCAATTACTAGTAATAAAATTGAATTAGCCATAAGAAAAAAAAAAAAAAAATCCAACAAACAAAAGTCCAGGACCGGTTGGTTTCACAGGTGAATTCTACCAAATATTTAAAGAAGAATAAATACCTATTCTTCTCAAACTATTTAAAAAATAGAAGAGAAAGGAAAGTGTTAAAATTCATCCTTATGAGGCCAGGCTTACACTGATACCAAAACCAGATAAAGACACTATAAAAAAAGAAAACCAAAGGCCAATATCTCTGATGAACACAGATGCAGAAATCTTCTACAAAATATTAGCAAACTGAATCCAACAATACTTAAAAAAAAAAAAAATCATTCACCATGATTAAGTGGGATTTATTCTAGGGAGGCAAAGGTGGTTCAGTATTTGTAAATCAATCAACATGATACATGATATTAACAGGACATTATAAACCCCTATGTTTATTTCAATAGACGCAGAAAAAGCATTTGACAAAGTATAACATCAATTCATCATAAAAACTTTCAACAAATGGTGTTATTGGACACACACTTAAACATAATAAAGGCCCTATACAGAAAACTCACAGCTAATATCATACTCAATGGTGAAAAACAGAGAGCTTCTCTTCTAAAGTTAGGAGCAAGACAAGGAAGTCTACTCTCACCACTTATTCAACATAGTACTGGAAGACCTAGCCACAGGAATCAGACAAGAAAAATCAATAAAAGGCATCCAAATTGAAAAGGAAGAAGAAAAATTATCACTATTGGCAGATGACATAATACTACATGGAAAACCCTAAAGACTCCACCAAAAAACTACCTGAACTTATAAATGAATTCAGTAAAGTCACAGGATACAAAATATACAGAAATCTGTTGCATTTCTATACACTAATAATGAAGTAGGAGAAAGAGAAATTAAGAAAACAACTCCATTTACAATTGCACCAAAAATAAAAAAATAACCAGGAATAAACCTAAGCAAGCAGGTGAAAGATTTACACTCCAAAAACTGTAAAATATTGATGAAAGAAATTGAAGATGAAACAAGTGGAAAGATATCCCATGCTCATGGATTAGAGGAATTAATATTGTTAAAATGTCCATACTACCCAAAGAAAATCTACAGACTCAATGAAATCCCTACAAAAATACCAACAGCATTTTTCACAGACCTAGAATAAATAATACTAAAAATTGTATGGAACCACAAAAGACCTCAAATAGCCAAAACAATCTTGAAAAAGAATAACTAAGTGGAGTACCACAATTCCAGATTTCAAGATATACTACAAAGCGGTAGCAATCAAAACAGTAGAGTACTGGCACAAAAATAGACACATAGATTAATGGAACAGAATAGGGAGCCCAGAAATAAACTAGTATTTTTAAGGTCAATTAATCTATGACAAAAAAGGCAAGAATACACAATGGGAAAAGACAGTCTCCAACAAATTATGTTGGAAAACTGGACAGGTACATGTACAAGAATAAAACTGGAACTCTTTCTTCTACCATACACAAGAATAAATTCAAAATGGATTAAAGACCTAAATGTAAGACCTGAAATCATGAAATTCCTAGAAGCAAACAGGCAGTAATATTTTTTACATTGTTTATAGAAATATTTTTCTAGATATGTCTATTAAGAAAAGGGAAACAAAGGCAAAATTAAACGATTGGGACCACAGCAAAGTACACTTTTGCACAGTGAAGGAAATCACCAACAAAACAAAAAGGCAACCTACTGAATGGGAAAAGATATTTACAAATGGTATATCTAATAATAGGTTAACATCCAAAATATATTAAGAATTTATACAACTCAACACAAAAAATAGTAATAATAATTCAATTAAAAATGGGCAGAGGACCTAAATAGACATTTTTCCAAAGACTTACAGATAACCAACAGACACATGAAAAGATGCTCAACATCACTAATCATCAGAGAAATTAAAATCACAATGAGATATCATTTTACTTCTGTCGGAATGGTTAAAATAAAAAACACTAGAATAGTAATTGATGGTGAGGATGCAGAGAAAAAGAAACGCTCATGCACACTGTAGGTGGGAAAGTAAATTGGTGTGACCACTATGAAAAACACTATGGAGTTTACTCAATGAATTAAAAATAGAATTACTAAATTAAGATGAGGAGTAGTAGGGGGACCCTGAGCTTGCCTTGTCCCTCAAACACACCTAGGTCAACATCAAATCATTTTGAACAACTAAGAAATTGTCAAATGATTAAGAAAACAATCTGCACAATTGGAGGGAGACAACATGGCAGATGAAAGATTTGCAGCTGTGATTTGGGGGAGAGAAAAGCTGTGGTGCTGGGAAAGGGAGGGAGCACTTTTGGCAGAGCCAAGTCAGGGAGAGAAGGAGAGAGCAGGAGAGCAGCCCATAGAGTTCTACATTGTGGTGTAGTGATACCCTGGGTTACAATGAGAGAGATCTCTCCCCTTTTCTGGAGCACATTTGGAAGTGGGTATTTCACATCTCCAAGGACAAAAGGTTTGCTGGGCCCCATTGAGCAGCTGTTCAACAGCAGGGGACAGGGATGTTCACAGAGGGCAAATAACCTGGTTGCAGCTTTTTCTTCTGCTTCACCATAGATTCAAGTCACCTACATAAGCTGTGACTGCTTTTCTGGGACAGAATGGTGCTGGCCACAGCCTATGAGGCTCTACTCTGGGGGAGGGGATGGGGGCAGCACTTTACTGGGTCTTTTCAAATTTGGAGTTTTGAATCCCAGCCACCAGCCAGAGATAAAACACAGGAGAACTGAGGCACTGGGTGTGCTTACAGCCCAAGCACAGATAGGTTGAGGGCAGGGATCTGACAATAGCTGGGACACAGGAGAGGAGATTGTTTGCTTTTCTGTTAGGACTTCCTGAATAGCAGCTACCCAGAGTAGAGTTCCCCTTCCCAGGGATGAAAGGGCAGGATGATGCCATCTGCCACACACTGCGCCGCCCCCCGCCCATGCATGGTAGGACTTCAGAGAGAAATACAGCACCTCCAGTGGAAGCTGGAATCACTTACACCAAACCCCGCCCCCCTGCATCCAGCAGGGGCATTTTTACCAGAGCAGGTCTGACTGTGAGCCAGTACAGTGGGACTCTCCCTCAGAAGACCAACACAGGCCCCCTGCATGTACCAAGTGTACTGATCATAGAATGCTCTAAATTGTCAATGTCAGTTCCAGTGGAAATAGGACCAGGATTTCTTTTTTTTTTTTTTTTAATTTTTAATTTTTAAAAATTTTACATTTATAGATATATATGTGTATTCTTTTTTCTTTGTAATCAGGCTTATAGTTTTTTGTTTGGTTGTTTGCTTTTTTGTTCCTTTTCTCTTTTCTTGGATATGACCCAGGCTTATCTTAACAAATAAATCAAATCATATCTAGGTAAAGGTCCAAACACTCCCCACTGCAAGCAAGGAGGAACTATCCAGAGGACTGACCTATGGGAAAGAGCAGCCAAAACACACCAGCAGAGTGCACATAGCATATACCAGAAACACTTTCTGAAGCACCAGGCCCTGGACAATGCATGATCTCTTCTTAATATAGTATTACTCTTGGGGCGCCTGGGTGGCTCAGTTGTTAAGCGTCTGCCTTTGGCTCAGGTCATGATCCCAGAGTCCTGGGATCAAGCCCCACATCAGGCTCCCTGCTCCATGGGAAGCCTGTTTCTCCCTCTCCCACTCCCCCTGCTTGTGTTCCCTCTCTGGCTGTCTTTCTCTCTGTCAAATAAATAAAACCTTTAAAAATATATATATATATATAGTATTACTCTCAGGAGTAGGAAATAGAACAAGCTTTCCTAACACACAAAAGACAGAAACCTAGACATAATGACAAGATGGAGGAATTCTCTCCAAAAGAAAGCTCAAGAAGAAATCACAACCAGGAATTTGCTCAAAACAGATATAAGCATATATCCGAACAAGAATTTAGAAAAAAAGTCATAAGAAGACCAACTAGGCTTGAAAAAGTATATAAGACACCAGAGAAACCCTTCCGGCAGAGACAAAAGACCTAAAAACTAGTTTTTGGCCTAAATGAAAAATGCTATAACTGAGATGCAAAACTGACTACATGTAATCACAGTGAAGATGGAAGAAGCAGAGCAGCAAATAGGTGATATAGAAGATAAAATTATGGAAAATAATGAAGCTGAAAAGAAGAGGGAAAGAAAACTATTAGATCATGAATATGGACAGGGAATTCAGTGATTCCATAAAGTTCAATAATATCCATATCATAGGAGTCCCAGAATAAGAAGAGCAGAGAAAAGGGGCAGAAGGTTTATTTGAACAAAGTATAGCTCAGAACTTACCTAATCTGGGGAAGGAAACAGGAATTCAAGCCCAAAAGGCACAGGGAACTCCCTCAAAATCAACAAAAACAGGTCAACACCAAGACATATCATAGTGAAACTTGCAAAATACAAAGATAAGGAAATAATTCTGAAAGCGTCTAGGAACACAACGTCCTGAACCTACAAGAGTAGACACATAAGGTTAGCAGCAGACCTGTCCACAGAAACATAGGAGGCCAGAAGACAGTGGCATGATATATTCAATGTGCTGAATGGGAAAAGTATGTAGCCAAGACACTATAACCAGCAAGGCTGTCATTCAGAATAGAAGGAGAGATAGTTTCCAAGACAAGCAAAAACTAAAGGGTTTGTGAACACTAAACCAGCTCTGTAAGAAATATTAAAGGGGACCCTTTGAGTGGGAAAGAGAGACCAAAAAAGCAGCAAAGACTAGAAAGGAACAGAAACAATCTACAGAAACAGAGACTTTACAGGTAATACAATGGCATTAAATTCATATCTATCAATAATTTCTCTGAATGTTAATGGACTAAATGCTCTTGTAAAAAATGTAGGGTATCAGAAAGGATAAAAAAAAAAAAAAAAGACCCATCAATATGCTGCTTACAAGAGCCTCATTTTAGACCCAAGGACACCTCCAGATTGAAAGTGAGGAAGTGAAGAACCATCTATCATGCTAATGGACATCAAAAGAAATCTGGAGTAGACATACTTATATCAGACAAACTAGATTTCTTTTTAAGAGTGGGAGATAGGGTGGGGCACCTGGGTGGCTCAGTCGTTAAGCGTCTGCCTTCAGCTCAGGTCATGATCCCAGGGTCCTGGGATCGAGACCCGCATCGGGCTCCCTGCTCCATGGGAAGCCTGCTTCTCTCTCTCCCACTTACCCTGCTTGTGTTCTCTCTCTGACTACCTCCCCCTGTCAAATAAATAAATAAAATCTTAAAAAAAAAAAAGAGTGGGAGATAGGGAGAACGAGGGCAGGAAAGAGGGGAGGGAGAGAGAGAATCTCAAGCAGTCCCCACACCCAGCATAGAGCTTGACGCAGGGCTCTATCCCATAAACCTGAGATCATGACCTGAGCCAAAATTAAGAGTCAGATGCTTAACAGACTGAGGCACCCAGGCACCCCCGGACAAACTAGATTTTAAACCAAAGCCTGTAATAAGGATGAAGAAGGGCACTATATCATAATAAAAGGATCTATCCAACAAGGAGATCTAACAATTGTAAATATTTATGTCCCCAACTTGGGAGAAGACAAATATATAAATCAATTAGTAACAAACTTAAAGAAACTCATTGATAATAATACAGTAATAGTAGGGGACTTTAGCACCCCACTCACAGAAATGGACAGATCATCTAAGCAGAAGATCAACAAGGAAAGAATGGCTTTGAATGACCCATCAGACCAGATGGACTGAACAGATATATTCAGAGCATTTCAACCTAAAGCAGGAGAATATACATTCTTTTCAAATGCACATGAGATGTTGTCCAGAATAGATCAAATACTGAGTCACAAATCAGGCCTCAACTAGTACAAAAAGATTGAGATCGTACCATGCATATTTTCAGACCACAACACTATGACACGTGAAGTCAACCACAAGAAAAATTTTGGAAAGTTCACAAATACATGGAGGTTAAAGAACATCCTACTAAAGAAAGAATGAGTTAACCAGGAAATTAAAGAAGAAATAAAAAAAAAATACAAGGAAGCAAATGAAAATGAAAACAAATGAAAATGAAAACAACTGTCCAGAACCTTTGGGATGCAGCAAAGCATAAGAGACAGGTATATAGCAATACAAGTCTTCCTCAGGAAGCAAGAAAATCTCAAATACACACCTAACTTTACACCTAAAGGAGCTGGGGAAAAATAAATAAATAAATAAATAAATAAATAAATAAATAAATAAATAAA
>NW_023270431.1:12315071-12381410 GCF_011800145.1 Mirounga leonina
AAATAAATAAATAAATAAATAAATAAATAAATAAATAAATAAATAAATAAATAAAATAAAAATAAAAGAGCAAATAAAGCCTAAAACCAGTAGAAGGAGGGAATTAAGGGTAAAGCAGAAATAAGTGATTTAGGAATTAAAAAAAAACAAAAACAGTAAAACAGATCAATGAAACTAGAAGCTAGTTCTTTGAAAGAATTAACAAAATTGATAAACCCTTTGCCAGACTTATCAAAAAGAGAAAGGAATCAAATAAATAAAGTCACAAATGAAAGAATAGAGATCACAACCAACACTATAGAAACACAAACAATAATAAGAGAATATTATGAGAAATTATATGCCAACAAACTGGGCAATTTGGAAGAAATGGATAAATTCCTAGAAACATATAGACTACCAAAACTGAAACAGGAAGAAATAGAAAACTTGAGCAGACCCAACCAGCAAAGAAATTGAATCAGTAATCAAAAATCCTTCAACAAACAAGAGTCCAGACCTGGATGGATTCCCAGGGGAATTCCACCAAACATTTAAGAAGAAATAATACCTATTCTTCTGAAACTGTTCCAAAAAAATAGAAATGGAAGGGAAACTTCCAAACTCATTCTATGAGGCCAGCATTACATTGATCACCAAACCAGACAAAGACTCCACTAAAAGGGAGAATTACAGACCAATATCCTTGATGAACATGGATGTAAAAATTCTCAACAAGATACTAGCTAACCAAATCTATCAGTATATTAAAAGGATGATTCATGCCGACCAAGTGGGATTTATTCCTGGGTTCCTGAGGTTGTTCAGTATCTGCAAATCAGTCAATGTGATACACCACATTACTAAAAGAAAGGATAAAAACCATATGGTCTTCTCAATAGATGCAGAAAAGCATTTGACAAAATACAGACTTCTTTCTTGATAAAAACCCTCAAGAAATTAGGGACAGAAGGAACATACCTCAACATCATAAAGGCAATGTATAAGAAACCCACAGTAAATGTCATCCTCAATGAGGAAAAACAGAGCTTTCCTCTATGTTCAGGAACAAGACAGGGATGTCCACTCTTACCACTGTTATTTAACATAGTACTGGAAGTCCTAGCCTCAGCAATCAAACAACAAAAAGAAATAAAAGGAATCCAAACCAGCAAGGAAGAAGTCAAACTTTCACTCTTTTTTTTTTAATTTTGTTTTATTATGTTAGTCACCATACAATACATCATTAGTTTTTGATGTAGTGATCCACGATTCATTGTTTTCATATACCACCCAGGGCTCCATGCTGTATGTGCCCTCCTTAATACCCGTCCCTGGGCTAATCCATCCCCCCACCCCCCTCCCGTCTAAAACCCTCAGTTTGTTTCTCAGAGTCCATAGTCTCTCATGGTTCGTCTCTTCCTCTAATTCCACCCCCCTTCATTTTTCCCTTCCTTCTCCTAATGTCCTCCATGCTATTCCTTATGTTCCACAAATAAGTGAAGCCATATGATAGTTGACTTTCTCTGCTTGACTTATTTCACTTAGCATAATCTCTTCCAGTCCCATCCATGTTGATGTAAAAGTTGGGTATTCATCCTTTCTGATGGCTGAGTAATATTCCATTGTATATATGGACCACATCTTCTTTATTCATTCATCTGTTGAAGGGCATCTTGGCTCTTTCCACAGTTTGGCTATTGTGGACATTGCTGCTATGAATATTGGGGTGCATACGGCCCTTCTTTTCACTACATCTGTGTCTTTGGGGTAAATACCCAGGAGTGCAATTGCTGGGTCATAGGGTAGCTCTATTTTTAATTTTTTGAGGCACTTCCACACTGTTTTCCAAAGTGGCTGTATCAACTTGCATTTCCACCAACAGTGTAAGAGGATTCCCCTTTCTCCACAACCTGTCCAACATTTGTTGTTTCTTGCCTTGTCAATTTTTGCCATTCCAACTGGTGTAAAGTGGTATCTCAATGTGGTTTTGATTTAAATTTCCCTGATGGCTAATGATGATGAACATTTTTTTCATGTGTCTGTTAGCCATTTGTATGTCTTCTGTCCATTTTTTGACTTGATTATTTGTTTTTTGGGTGTTGAGTTTGAGTAGTTCTTTATAGATCTTTGATACCAGCCCTTTGTCTGTAGTGTCATTTGCAAAAATCTTCCATTCTGTTGGTTGCCTCTTTTTTTTTTTTTTTTTGACTGTTTCCTTTGCTGTGCAGAAGCTTTTTATCTTGATGAAGTCCCAAAAGTTCATTTTTGCTTTTGTTTCACTAGCCTTTGGAGATGTACCTTGAAAGAAGTTGCTGAGGCTGATGTCAAAGAGGTTACTTCCTATGTTCTCCTCTAGGATTTTGAGGGATTCCTGTCTCACATTGAGGTCTTTAATCCATTTTGAGTTTATCTTTGTGTATGGTGTTGGAGAATGGTCAAGTTTCTTTCTTCTGTATATAGCTGTCCAATTTTCCCAGCTCCATTTATTTAAGAGACTGTCTTTTTTCCTGCTTTGTTGAAGATTATTTGACCATAGAGTTGAGGGTCCATATCTGGGCTCTCTATTTTGTTCCATTGGTCTATATGTCTGTTTTTGTGCCAGTATTATGCTGTCTTGGTGATCACAGCTTTGTAATATAGCTTGAAATCAGGCAACGTGATGCTCCCAGCTTTGTTTTTCTTTTTCAACATTTCCTTGGTGATTTGGGGTCTTTTCTGATTCCATACAAATTTTAGAATTGTTTGTCCCAGCACTTTGAAAAATGTCATTGGAATTTTGATCAGGATGTCATTGAAGGTATAGATTGCTCTGGGTAGCATAGACATTTTTTTTTAAAGATTTTATTTATTTATTTATTTGACACACAGAGAGAGAGAGCACAAGCAGGGGAGTGGCAGGCAGGCAGAGGGAGAGGGAGAAGCAGGCTCTCTGCCGAGCAAGGAGCCCGATGTGGGGCCCTATCCCAGGACTCTGGGATCATGACCTGAGCCAAAGACAGCTACCCAACTGACTGAGCCACCCAGGCTCCCCATGGTTAGCATAGACATTTTAACAATGTTTATTCTTCCGATCTATGAGCATGGAATGTTTTTCCATCTTTTTGTGTCTTCTTCAATTTCTTTCATGAGTGTTCTGTAGTTCCTAGAATATAGATCCTTTATCTCGTTGGTTAGGTTTATTCCGAGGCATCTTATGTTTTTTTGTGCTATTGTAAATGGAATCAATTCTCTAATTTCTCTTTCTACAGTTGCATTGTTAGTATATAAGAAAGCAACTAATTTCTGTGCATTGATTTTGTATCCTGCCACATTACGGAATTGCTGTATGAGTTCTAGTAATTTGGGGGTGGAATCTTTTGGATTTTCCACATAAAGTATCATGTCGTCTAAGAGAAGAGAGAGTTTGACTTCTTCTTTGCCAATTTGAATACCTTTTATTTCTTTTTGTTGTCTGATTGTTGTTGCTAGGACTTCTAGTACTATTTTGAACAATAGTGGTGAAAGTGTGCATCCTTGATGTGTTACTGATCTTAAAGGAAAGGCTCTCATCTTTTCCCCATTGAGGATAATATTCCCTGTGGGTTTTTCATGGATGGATTTTATGAACTTGAGGAACGTTCCCTCTATCCCTATATCCTGAAGAGTTTTAATCAGGAAAGATGCTGTATTTTGTCAAATGCTTTTTCTGCTTTAATTGAGAGGACCATATGGTTCTTCTCTATCCTCTTATTAATGTGTTCTATCACATTGATTGATTTGCAAATGATGAACCACCCTTGCATCCCAGGGATAAATCCCACTTGGTTGTGGTGAATGATCTTTTTAATGTATTATTGGATCCTATTAGCTAGGATTTTGTTGAGGATTTTAGAATCCATATTCATCAGGTATATTGGTCTGAAATTCTCTCTCTTTTTTTTTTTTTTTTTTGTCTTTGCCTGGTTTGGGGATTAAGGTAATGCTGGGCTCATAAAATGAGGCTGGAAGCTTTCCTTCTCTTTCTATTCCTTGAAACAGCTTCAGGAGAATAGGTATTATTTCTTCATTGAATGTTTGGTAGAATTCCCCAGGGAATCCATCAGGTCCTGGACTCTTGTTTTTTGGCAGGTTTTTTAATCACTGCTTCAATCTCGTTACAGGTTATTGGCCTATTCAGGTTGTCAATTTCTTCTTGTTTCACTCTTGGCAGTTTATAGGTTTCCAGGAAGGCATCCATTTCTTCCAGGTTGCTTAATTTATTAGCATATAGTTGTTGATAATAATTTCTTTTTTTTTTTTTTAAGATTTTATTTATTTATTTTTAGAGAGAGAGAATGAGAGACAGAGAGCATGAGAGGGAGGAGGGTCAGAGGGAGAAGCAGACTCCCTGCCGAGCAGGGAGCCCAATGCGAGACTCGATCCCGGGACTCCAGGATCATGACCTGAGCCGAAGGCAGTCGCTTAACCAACTGAGCCACCCAGGCCCCCAATAATAATTTCTAATAATTGTTTCTATTTCCTTGGTGTTAGTCGTGATCTCTCCCCTTCCATTCATAATTTTATTAATTTGGGTCCTTTCTTTTTTCTTTTGGATAAGTCTGGCCAGTGGTTTATTGTTATTATTAATTCTTTCAAAGAACTGGCTTCTAGTTTTGTTGATCTGATCTACTGTGTTCCTGGTTTCTAATTCATTGATCTCTGCTCTAATCTTAATTATTTCTCTTCTAATGCATGGCTTAGGCATTGTTTGTTGCTTTTTCTCTAGTTCTTTAAGGTGTACAGTTAGTTGGTGAATTTGGGAATTTTCTATTTTTTTGAGTGAAGCTCGGATGGCTATGTATCTCCCCCTTAGGACTGCCTTTGCAGTATCCCATAGGTTTTGGACTGATATGTTTTCATTCTCATTGGTTTCCATGAATTGTTTAAGTTTTTTCTTGTGATTGAGTTCCAGTTTTAAGCAGTATGGTCTGAGAATATGCAGGAAATAATCTCAATCTTTTGGTATCGGTTGAGACCTGATTTGTGACCCAGTATGTAGTCTATTTTGGAGAAAGTTCCATGTGCACTCGAGAAGAATGAGTATTCTGTTGTTTTAGGGTGGAATGTTCTGTATATATCTATGAGGTCCATCTGGTGCAATGTGTCATTCAAAGCTCTTGTTTCTTTGTTGATTTTCTGCTTAGATGATCTGTCTATTCCTGACAGTGGAGTATTGAGGTCTCCTATAATTAACATATTATTATCAATATGACTCTTTATTTTGGTTAACAGTTGGCTTATGTAGATGACTGGTCCCATGTTGGGGGCATAGATATTTACAGTTATTAGATCTTCTTGTTGGATAGACCCTTTAAGAATGATATAGTGTCCTTCTGTGTCTCTAACTACAGTCTTTAGTTTAAAATCTAATTTGCCTGATATAAGAATTGCTACCCCAGCTTTCTTTTGAGGTCCGTTGGCATGGAAGATGGATCTCCATTCCTTGACTTTCAGTCTGGATGTCTCTTTAGGTTCAAAATGAGTTTCTTGTAGACAGCATATGGATGGGTCCTGTCTTTTTATCCAATCTGCAACCCTGTGCCGTTTTATGGGAGCATTTAGGCCGTTCATGTTGAGAGTGATTATTGAAAGATATGAATTTATTGTGATCATGTTGTCTGTCAAGTCCTTGTTTCTATAGATTGTTTCTGTAAATTTCTGTTCTATATCACTTTTGGGGTTTTCTCCTTTTATAGAACCCCCCCTTAATATTTCCTGCAGGACCGGCTTAGTGGTCACATATTTTTTCAGTTTCTGCCAGTCTTGGATGCTCTGCACCTCTCCATCCATTCTAAATGAAAGCCTTGCCAGATAAAGTATTCTTGGCTGCATATTATTCTCAGTACCCTGAATATGTCTTGGCAGCCCTTTCTGGCTTGTCAGGTCTCTGTGGATAGTTCTGACATTATTCTGATGTTCCTCCCTCTGTACATAAGGAATCTCTTCCCCCTAACTGCCCTTAAAATGGTTTCCTTGGCTCTAAGATTTGAGAGTTTTACTATTACATGCTAGGGCGTTGGCCTGTTTTCTTTGGTCTTGGGAGGGGTCCTCTCTGCCTCTAAGACATGAATGTTTGTTTCATTCCCCAAATTAGGGAAGTTCTCAGCTACAATTTGCTCAAATATATCTTCTAGTCTTCTCTCTCTCTCCACCCCCTCAGGGATCCCAATAATTCTGACATTGGAACATTTCATGGTGCACTTATTTATCTGATTCTGTTTTCATGGATTTTGAGTTGTTTCTCCCTGGCCTCCTCTTTTTCCTTCTTTTCTATCAATTGGTCTTTTAGATCACTAATTCATTCTTCTGCCTCACTTACCCTAGCTGTTAGATTATCTAGATTAGATTGGATTTCATTGATAGCATTTTTAAGTTCTGCCACTTCAGCTTTCATTTCTGCCCTTAGAGACCCTATGTTGCCATTAATCAATTTCTCCATTCTAGCTATTGTCTTCACAACTGCTACCCAGAATTCCATTTCCGACATCTTGGTTATATCTCTATCCATTTGTAAATCTGTGGCAGAAGTCACAGTCTCCAAATCATTCCTATTTAGGGGGTTCCTCCTCCTAGTTATTCTGTTGAGGGGTGATTGAGGGAATGTACAGAGTCCAAATTATTGAACACAACCCAAGCAAGATGCACCTGTTTTATAAGGACCTTAGGTTTGTTGGCCTCTTGTTCTCCCAGGCTGTCTTCTGGGGGAGGGGCTTGCCATGCTGTTATTCAGGCAACCCTGTTTGGGCAGAGTTGCCCTGCTCCTGTGGGGGAGGATGGGCTCAGTAAAAACTGTTTTTCTGGCACTTTTATTCTCTGGCAGCTTTCCCTAGTGGTTTCCATGTGCCTTCCAAGAGTCTTCCAAGAGCAGAAGAGATCATTTCCAACCCTCTGCCTCAGAACAGAGAGATTGCAGTCTATTCTTCAGTGAGCTCTCCAGGCCTCACTATCTCTGTTTCTGTCTGTGCTGCTATAAACTGCATCCTCCTGGGTTGTGTGCCCCTCAGCAGGGCTCCCAGTCCTCACCTCCAGGTCGGGGCACAGGGGGCATGTCTCTGCCCTATGTGCTTCTAAGACTGCCAGCCATCCCCAGTTCACAGGCGTGGCCCCCCCACTCCAGGTTTCAGTCTGGGGAGCTGCCCTAAAGTCCTTTCGCGGCTGCTTCTGGTCTGCGAGTCTGTTCCCCATCCCCAATGTGGTAGGCTTTCGTGTACTGGTGGTGCAGGATCCCCACGGCTCCATCCCCCTTCTGTTTATCTTCAGACATGTGCCTGCAGAATCACGGCTGCTGCTTCATACCTCGAAACCAACCACCTGCAAAATTCTGTTTGTAGAAATCCAGATATATCTTCTTACATCTCAGGCTGATTTCAAGTGCATTCTGGTAGATATCCAGCTCAATTCTGGGGACCAGTTGGAATAGGGTTCCCTACTTCTCCACCATCTTTTCTCCTTTCAAAACTTTCACTCTTCACAGACAACATGATACTTTATGTAGAAAGACTCCACCAAAAAAAAAATTTACTAGAACTGATACAGGAATTCAGCAAAGTCACAGGATATAAAATCAACATATGAACGAAAATCTGTTGCATATCTATACACCAATAATGAAGGAGCAGAAAGAGAAATCAAGGAATTGATCCCATTTAAAATTGCATCAATATCCATAAGATACATAGTAATAAACCTAACCAAAGAGGTAAAATTTCTGTATGCTGAGAACTATAGAACACTTATGAAAGAAATTGAAGACACAAAGAAATGGAAAAACATTCCATGCTCATGGATTGGAAGAATAAATATTGTTAAAATGTTTATGCTACCCAAAGCCATCTACACATTCAATGCAATCCCAATCAAAATAACACCAGCATTTTTCACAAAGCTAGAATAACAATTCTAAAATTTGTATGGAACCAGAAAAGACCCCAAATACCCAAATTAATGTTGAAAAAGAAAAACAAAGCAGGAGGCATCACAATGCCAGACTTCAAGCTGTATTACAAAGCTGTAGTCATCAAGACAGTATGGTACTGGCACAAAAACAGACACATAGATCAATGGAACAACATAGAGAACTCAGAAACGGACCCTCAACTCTATGGCCAACTAATCTTAGACAAAGCAAGAAAGAATATCCAATGGAAAAAAAGACAATCTTTTCAACAAATGGTGTCGGGAAAACTGGACAGCAACATGCAGAAGAATGAAACTGGACCACTTTCTTACCTCCTACACAAAATCAAATTCAAAATGGATGAAAGATCTAAATGTAAGACAGGAAGTCATTAAAATTCTAGAGGAAAAAAACAGGCAGCAACCTCTTTGACCTTGGCCACAGCAAGTTCTTCCTAGACATATATTTGGAGGCAGGGAAAACAAAAGCAAAAATGAACTATTGGGACTTCATTAAGATAAAAAACTGCATAGCAAAGGAAACAATCAACAAAACTAAAAGGCAACCAACAGAATGGGAGAAGATATTTGAGTGTCCAAAAGGCTGACAGGATATGTGATGGTGTCCAGTTTGGAGCCGGGATAAGGTTCTTGTAGCTGACACATGTCCTCCTGACCCTGCAGGAGGAGCCTTGGGACGTGGGCAGCAGTGAGTCCCTTGGTGCCATGCACCTTCTTGCAGAGTAAACACATCTGCACAATTCTTTGCAGTCCTTGTGGGAATCTAAGTCAATAAATTTAAAAAACAAATAAAAAAATGACATACTGGGTAAAGGGTTAGTATACAAAATCTCTAAAGAACTCAACACCCAAAAAACAAATAATCCAGTTAAGAAATGAAGACATGAATAGACACTTTTCCAAAGAAGACATCCAGATGGCTAACAGACACATAAAAATATGCTCGACATCACTCATCATCAGGAAAATACAAATCAAACCACAATGAGATACCACATCACACCTGTCAGAATGGCTAAAATTAACAACTCTGGAAATATCAGATGTTGGTGAGAATTTGGAGAAAAGGAAGCCCTTTTGCCCTGTTGGTGGGAATGCAAACTGGTGCAGCCTCTTTGAAAACAGTATGGAGGTTCCTCAAAAAGTTAAAAATAGAACTACCTATGACCCAGCAATTGTACTACTAGGTCTTTATCCAAACAATACCAAAATAGTGATTCAAAGGGGCACATGTATCCCAATGTTTATAACAGCAATGTCCACAACAGTCAAAATATGGAAAGAGCCCAGATGTCCATCAACTGATAAATGGATAAAGAGGTGGTATATATATAATAGAATATTACTCAGCCATCAAAAAGAAATGAAATCTTGCCATTTGTACAATGTGGATGGAACAAGAATGTATTATGCTAAGCAAAATAAGTCAGTCAAAGACAAATATATGATTTCACTCATATGTGGAATTTAAGAAACAAAACAGATGAAGATACAGGAAGGGAAGGAAAAATAAAATAAGATAAAAACAGAGAATGAGGCAAACCATAAGAGACTCTTAACTCTAGGAAACAAACAGGTTGCTGGAAGGGTGGTGTGTGGGGGGATGGGGTAATTGGGTGGTTAAAGAGGGCACTTGATGTAATGAGCACTGGGTGTTATATGCAACTGCTGAATCACTAAACTCTACTTCTGGAACTAATAATGCACTATATGTTGATTAATTAAATTTAAATTAAAAAATAAAAAGAAAAAATAAGTAAATAAAAATATTAAAAACATGAACTCATTTTATCCACATATTAAATATACGGGTTTATATTATGAACATATTAAACACATTGATTTAAGAAAAAAAAGAGAGTCTTGAATCCAGAGAACAAACTGAGGGTTACCTGAGGGGAGGTGGGCAGGGGGAAGGGTCAAATGGGTGATGGGCATTAAGGAGGGCACTTGTTGTGATGAGCACTGGGTGTTGTATATAAATGATGAATCATTAAATTCTACTCCTGAAACCAATACTACACTATATGTTAACTAACTTGAATTTAAGTATAAATAAATGTATAAATAAATAAATAGATTTCAAGTGATGTGTTGAGCATTCATGTCCATCTTCATAAAAAGATTGTTTACATTATTACAAATATGATTGTAAATAAAACTCATATTGTAAGATGGTGATTATACAGCATTCTGTCTTTGTGATTATAAATCAAAAGCCTACACTGTCTTGGATTTTTTTA
Source organism: Mirounga leonina (assembly GCF_011800145.1). Lineage (NCBI taxonomy): Eukaryota > Metazoa > Chordata > Mammalia > Carnivora > Phocidae > Mirounga > Mirounga leonina. The sequence goes on from NW_023270431.1 coordinate 12,325,232, forward strand.
GTTGGAATTCACCCCAAGGGCAGAACCTACATGAAATAACCCTTTCGTGGTCTTTATTCAGCAGGGGCAATACATAAAAGTCCAAGCTGTGCAGATGCAAAATATTCAGATATCTCTTCTTCTCTCCTTTAGGCTCATGACATATCTACTCTGAGAGGAGCAGACTAAAGAAAATAATAGGAGTTGGATGTCCCCCCCACCTCTTTAGACCCACAGGATTAAACAGACACATATCCAAAATTTTCAGAAAGTGTCAGAGGAGCTCTCTCCAGGGAGCAAAGTTTGTAGGGCTCTGAGACAGTATAAGGGCAACAGAGAAAGAAGGAAAAGAGAAGTAGACTTCTTTTTCCCCTGGTTTGGGAGTTGAGCTGAAGCACCTAGACATCACAGATCATGCCATTTTACAGTAACTTTGCTTTTCAAGCTATTAGGAAGCTGATAAAAGGCAAAGGTTAATAAACTCTTCTTGCTCACTTCATATGGCTGACGATTACTTCTCTCACTTGTAAAATCGGCTAATGTTTTTCTTAAATACTTCTTAAATCTGTCTCATTCTGTCTACTTTATTACCAACTGCCCTAATGCAGACGATTATCAACTTTTGCATGGATTATAACACCCTCTTGCCTGCAGTCCTAAACCTTTCAATTTATTCCCCCACAGAAATGGCAGAGTAATGTATCCTAAAACACAAACCATCATAAAATCTATTATTCTTGCTTCTAGTACAAAGTTCCAGCTCTTTACTATGAAGCATCCTGCATGGTCCATGTGAGCCACCCAAATATTTGTTTAGGGAATAAATGGAAGATCAATGAACAAAGAAATGAGGACAACAAGACACTTATCTGGATTCCTATCTACTTTTCCTTCTTTATCTCTTATATATTTGTTGTGTTCTTTTGCTACATTGACCCCTTACAGAGAATCACTCTCTCTTTCTTTGCCTTGCTAACATCTGTCATCTTTTACAGTTCAGCTCAGAAATTACTTCCCCCTCTCCTCCCTCTCCCCACAGCATTTTAACTACTAGAAACCTCCTCCCATTAGGTTCCACGTTAACCTATGTACATATCTATCTTTGTATGTCTAGCTCCATTGTATTGCACTCATTTATTTTCATATCTGCCTCTATCTATACTACATTACCTTGAGGACTGTATCATAGATAAACTTATATATTTACATATATGAATTTCAAGTAATACATTGAGCATTCATGTCTATCTTCATAAAAAATGGTTATTTACATTATTAAAATATGATCGTAAATAAAACTCATATTATAAGATATTGATTATACAGTTATGATATATATATATCATATATAACTGTATCTTTGCTTCCTAATATAAAATCCACTCTTGTCCCTATATATAGCCATTACTTAATATGTATGCTCATGAAATGAATGTGTGATTGAATAACAACTAATATTGAAGAGGGACTATTTTTTCCTAATCTGTATGTGTGTGTGTTGGGAGAATTATTCATGAATATAATATATTTCTTTTAAAATTTGCAACAATTACATTTGTAAACATATTTTGCTAAAATATATAAATACGTTCAGGTGAAAATTTTAATTTATGGTATATTTTATAAATATTACCACTCTTGCCTTCTTTTCAGAAAATACCAAAGAGGTTGAACAATTTACAAATATACTTTAAGGAAAAATCCCTATGTGATCTTGTTATGCTTTGTTCAAAAGTTTTGTTTTGTTTTTTTTATACCTTTGACTGGAATTATGATTTTGTTTGAATGTCATACATATATTTGGTCAACAAAATTTCCTTAGATTGTGTTATAGAATTAAATGTACTAACGTATTTTGGTATGCTGCTTAAAGTACCTTCTTGAGTCATTTACATTATACTAAGGTACTGTTGGATATAGAAACACATATGATAAATAATGTTCACACCCTATTGTATATATTTGTAAAGTGAGGCGGAAATAATACATACAACTAAACAAAAATGAATAGTCACTAGGAAGTTATAAATTCCCAGAAGGACATAGAATATAAAGTATTACTGGTGTGGTACTGGGAGCTACTTTAGCTAGGATTATCAGAGAAGTCCTCTCTAGATAGCAGGACGTTGTATTGAGGCATGAATGTTAAAATGCAATAGCCACCAGAAAGTATTGAAGAAAAGCCTGCTGGCCACAGAAAGAGCCAGCAATGGACTTTATGATGCATGGAACAGAATGGTTAGTGTGACTGGAGTGTGTGTCAAGAGGGGGATAGTAAGGGAAGATTTGGAGAAGTAGACATCAGTTAAAATGGATAGTTTAGGTTGGTTATCACAGGATAAGCAGTTGAATGGTTTTCATGAGGAAAATAATAAGAACTTGCTGTTGGTTTAGATGTGAGACAGGCAAACTATAAAAGAATGAAAGATGACTTCCAGCTTCTTGGGTTAAGAAACTGGGTAAGTGGGTGGTATCTTAGTCATTCAGACTGCTATACCAAATACCATAGATTGTGTGGCTTAAACAACAGAAGTTTATTTTCTCACAGTTCCAGAGGTGAGAAGTTCTAAATCAGGGTGTCAGCAAAGGGTGGGGCTGTTTTGCTGAGTGCCTTTTCCTGGCTTGTGATGGCTTCCTTCTGTATCCACACAATCTTGATAGTTTTGTCCTCATATGGTGGAAGGAGGATGCTCTGGTATCTCTTCTTCTTTTTATAAGGGCACTAATTCCATTATGGGGGCTCCACCATCAGGATTCCCATCTAAACCTAATTTCTCCCAAGGCCCTACCTCCTAATATTATCACATGGAGATAAAGTCTTCAACGAATTTTGGGGGACACAAACATTCAGTCCATAACAAGGGGAAACTTTGCAAAGGGTGGAGATCAAGAATTGAGTGAGAATAATCTTGAATTTGAGAAGCCTATTATTTAAAATGCAAGTGAATATATCTTCTAAGTGCTGTGTCAACAGACCAATTACGAGAAACTTAGGAGAATATAATACATGTTAAATTATTAATATGTTCTGTGACTTAATGTGTTACCTTTCTCAAGTAATATATTTGCATTTTAATGAGTTTTTACTAAATGCTTTGACCCAGATAAATTGCTCTAATACTCACCATACCAGCCACATGACAAACTGTGAAAGTTGAATGCTGTGATAAGCAATAATCATGCTGAAATGTATGGATACTCTACCACTCTACCGAAACATAGGTCTCATTGTTATCTAATACAATGGTCTACCTCATTTCCTTTCTCAAGTTTACTGCCTCTACCTTCACATTTACAGAAGGCAGCCTTGGGAAATAAGCCCCCACACATGCCCTTTAGGAACATTTCTTGATATAATTTTTTAAAGATCTGTGAATCTATTCACTAATTTGGGGCCATCTGCTTTCACTCAATGAAAAATTTATTAGGCTTCTACCTAATAATGAAGTAGACAAGGTATTATTAGAATGTTTTAAAATATCAGTGAATAAAATGTTGAGGATATGTAACTATGTTTTTTTGTTGTTGTTCTCAACAAAGGAAAACTTATTCTCCAAATAGTCTGTTATATTTATAATGTCAGTCTACCTTTTCAGGGTCAGAAAAATCAATAAAATCACAGCAGTGACCTGGGACATATTCATCTCCTATAGTGAAATCAATTAATTTGGGACTCAGTGCTTATTGAGAAAACCTTCTGATCTGGGAGGAGTGAGAATAAGCACTAAGGGTAGGCAAGGAAAGAGGACATGAAAGATAATGTTAGTGCTTTTTCCATCCTTACCTAAAGTTCTAGTTGACATTAGTCAACTAGATGGATACATCCAAAGTTAAACTTTGCTCATTTCTGGATAATGTAGTATTATTTATATGTTATTATATTCTTCATAAAGCAAACACTTTCTATTTTACTTTTCTTATATTCATGATTATAGCTACTATAACTAATAATGGCTGTATTATTTCACCCCAAATACATTCTGTTAGGGTCTAAAACTAGGATATCTGACACAGCTTGTTAAAGGCTGAATCTGAGAATAGATATCCTAAAATTTTATAAGATAAAATTGATCTTGCAACTATATTGAATTAAAACTAGAAAGATAATTAAATATAAAACTTTTAGGAATTTAGAAACATGTATTTTATTTTATACAACTGTTATCAGCTATTGCTTACAGCAAACCCCTCTAAAACTTTAATGGCTTAAAACAACAAAAACAATGATGACAATAAAACACATTTATTATTTCTCATGAGTCTACAGGCTCTCTGGGCAGTTCTGTTGCTCTGGGATAACCTCTGCTGATTTCAGCTGGGTCAGTTAAGTGTCTTGGTCAGCTACCTGACAGGATGGCAAGGGCCTGGCTATCTCCACTGGTCTTGCCTCGGGTTTACTTATAGCTAATTAGGGATGAATCTAAAAATAGTTTCTTCAAAGTTGCAAGTAGCCTTTCAAAAAAATTATATTATGACCCTTAATTTTGAAAGAGCAGTGAACAGGTATGTGTATGAATCTAGGGAAGTATGCTTCATTTACAACAGCCAAATAACAACAACAATAAAAAGTCAATCATTATTTCCATTTTGCCTGCACAGTGCAGGAAAATTGTGTGATAGAAGATAACTTCATGCTTGGAAGCCAGGACAAGAAGCCGTTGCCCTCAAATTGGTTTCAATTATACTTTTTTTTTTAATATTTTATTTATTTATTCATGACAGTCAGAGAGAGAGAGAGATGCAGAGGCAGAGGGAGAAGCAGGCTCCCCGCCTAGCAGGGAGCCCGATGTGGGACTCGATCCCAGGACCCTGGGATCATGACCTGAGCCGAAGGCAGACGCTTAACCATCTGAGCCACCCAGGCACCCTGTTTCAATTATACTTAAATGAAGTAAATATCCAGATCATCTTTAACTACTTGGAGTGTTGTACAACAATATTTATTTGACTGAATTAAGAAAAAATAGATTTCCAAAATTTTAATTGGCCTTCATATTTTATAGGTGAGCCAACAATTTTATAAAGCTGATATAATCTAGTTAAGTTTCAATAAATTTCCTGCAAATTAACTTATGAATTAAAAGAATTTCCAAATTACTTAATTTAGTATAATTTTTATGAGCTTGCATCACCAGATACCTCCCCAGATAATTCATTTTTCAAAGAGTACAAGTAGTTAAAGAAAGAAAAAACTCTGACCTCTAACCCTTCCCCCTCTCATGGTATCTAAAGAAAATAATGAGTGAATGATATACCAACAAAGTTATATTATTAAAAATATTTTCTAATTAAGAAAGTAATATATAAATTGTAGAGATTAGAAAATACAGAAGTACATAAAGAACATGAAAAGTATCCACTATTTTGTAATGCAGAAATTAACCAAATTAACCATGGTATAATATGTCTATAGGAAAAGAGTTGAAATTGCTTTTTATTTCATAAATACTACAGAATTAATATAACTCCCTTGCATATTTTTGAAGCATGATTTTTAATGCACAATTCCTACAATATGGTAGGCAGAGGAAAATGTGTTAAATGAAATTTTTCCTCATGAATGCAAAATAATTTAATATTTTATTGGATCTTTATTTTTTCAATATTTATTTTGTTCTTAAGCGCAAGGCTATGATGAAGCTAAATATGTATGCATACCACTGAATATTTTCTTCTTGATACTGAATACTTCCTGGTGAATTTCTGGAAGTGGACTTGTAGTCTATATCTTCTCCTGTACCTCTCCAACCCAGAGTGTTGTCTTTCTGTATCTGTCTCTCTGTCTCTGTCTGGGTCTCTCTCTCTCCCTCTCTTATTCTAGATCTCTAACTGTATTTGATTCCCTATCAATTTGAGAATCCAAAGAGCAGTCTTGAATTCTTTTTCTTTGCCTTGTATTAATTACTAGTGAGGTGATTTTATAAAAAAATGCCATCTGTATTCTTTCTGTGGCAAATTGTGTGTTTATATATGGTATCATTTTCTGTTGGATTTTCAAGCTTAGGTAATAAAGAATTATCCTTTTGTCTAAAATTGACTTTCCTTATTTATCATTTTATTTTTCTTCTTAGATTTATGCTTAAAATGACCTCCTTGCCTAGAGTTCAGAGAAGTCAAAATATTTATTCTCTTTATGACAGAGATACTTTTTAAATTGTGATGCTGCATGCATTTTTATTAACATGTGTGGTAAAAACAAAGCAAGGCAGAAACCATAGAGTCAAAATATTAAATAAAAGATGAAATGATAATATGGAGAGCTTCAAAACATAAAATATGGTGCTAGCGGGTCACTGCACATAGGAATTAATCCTGATGGGAACTGCCTACCCTGGTGCCTTTATTCTTCTAGTTGATAAACTGTCACATGTGGCAATGTGGTAGAAAGCACATTATCATAAAACTTTTAGAATCAGACCCAAGGCCAAAGTATATCATAGCTATTTCTTCTCCCTGAAGACCATTTGAAACCAATAGCTTCTCTAACTCTCTTCATCTCTTTAAGTATTGCACACATTGCACAAGTCATAGAGTACCTTAAATTGGTAAACCATCTCATTTTATTTTATATTTCCACAGAGATGACACAAGCACAGGATTTCTTTATGAAGACTTATGCTTGAATAAGTTCTGCCAGAGTACATAATCAGGAATGAAATAGATTTGGGGGTTCACATTTATATCAAGGTCAAACTCATTAGAGATGAAAAAATGCACCTGGGTGGCTCAGTTGTTTAAGCAACTGCCTTCGGCTCAGGTCATGATCCTGGAGTCCCGGGATCGAGTCCCACATCGGGCTCCCTGCTAAGCGAGGAGCCTGCTTCTCCCTCTGACCCTCCCCCATCTCATGTACTCTCTCTCTCTCTCTCATTCTCGCTCTCTCAAATAAATAAATAAATCTTAAAAAAAAAGAAAAAATGAATTGATATTTATACAGTAGAGAGTCCCTTTTATATAATCTTTTAAGTAGCAAATTGTTTTGTGACACAGCCGAGTTTGTATTTCACATTCTTTGTAAGAATTTAAAGAGAGAAGGGAAATATTCATTTGAAGAAATTCTGGTTTCCTCATGTAAGAGTAAAACAAATTTTCACTTTCATAATTGATAAGTGAACGATGGTCTGCTCATGTTTTATGACATGCTTAGGAACAAAATAAAAGTGAGAATATGTGGAAAGCAGTTTAAGCTTCAGTTGTTTATTTTTTCATATATTAAGAAAGCATGCATTATTTAACTAACTGGAAGGAGTGGGATTATAAACACTTGAAAAAAATAAGACTAACGGTAACTTTAAGGTCAAATAATAAATGATTTTTGAAGCTTTTTGATTTTCTCCTGTAACACTGGTGAAGAAACATAGAGTCTCTTCTAGGAGGACTAAAACTGAAATCCTTCATTTTATTATGTTCACGTTTCTAAAAAAAATTGGCATTGATGCGTTTTATTCAAAGCAGAATGGATTAGGAGTTGTTGCACTTACTTATATTTTTACAGTCAAATTCACACATGGAAATTACAGAATACATAGGGCTTTTCAAAAAATAATGTGTTCATTTGTAAATAATAATTTTAATTCTTATTTTTTGGAAGATTATGAGAGAATCAGCAAGATCTAAAGTTATTTTAGGCAAGAATGAATAGACTACAATTTCAATAAGAGGTTGAATACTGATAAAAGAACAAAGCGCATGGAGTTTATTTAGCTTGGAAGTCAATCATGCAGACACAATGACGATTTATAGTCTGGGGTGTGCACATACCTAACACCTAAGATAAAGTACTCTTTTTCAATGCATTATGAAATTTTGAATTAAATTAATATTTTTAGTGGTGGACAAGTGTAAGATGGGAAGAGGATATATAATCCAAAGCTAATACATTTTAAAAAGCAAAAATCTGTAAAAAATAAAGCCTGAGTTCTTCAGCCTGAAGTGAGGCTGACAAAAAAACAAAAACAAAAACAAAGTACCACCTAAAACAAATATAAAGACAAACCTGAGATCTTTAGGCTACTTGGGGCAGGTGAGGGAATTTCTTTTTGTGACACTATATGGGGTCAGAACAACAAGACAAAAAGGACATGATCTGTAAATTAGACAGGGTTATTGTTAGGAAAGAGCTCTCAATAGTGTGTCTTGTTTCTGAAAAGAATTTATATTTATACTTTATTAACATCAATGCTATAGATCCAGGATAGCAGACACAAATTTCCTGTGGCATTAATGGAGGCAGCAGACTGCAACCATGACTTGCCAGCTGGGATTTTAAAGTCTGAGTTTCCGTTATCTTATTATAAATATCAGACTCATATAATTTTTACTGACATTTCAGTATTCTTTGGAAAATATGTACAAATATCTGAAAACAGTTTTTAAAATAATGATGGGTCATGCTTGAGATGGTGTAGGCTTGTAAGCCCCTTGCAAACCAGGGTCATTTGAGGACTGCACTGAGGTTAAGGACGGCCAGGCAGGCCTGGGCCAGGAGGAGAAAATGTTCTCTTCCCCTTATCTCATGTTGCAAGGCCTAAATGCCTGGATCAGCAGGAAGTGGCTCTTGCCTAGCTTAAAGTGTGTCTTTCTAAACAGAAGTGTTCTTTCTAAAGACAAAGAACATGTTGTCTCCAAAGGAAGGATGGCTAAGAGAATTCTTTATTCTGCAAGCATAAACAGGATGTATTTTGTTCTTATTGAATTTCGTGTATCTTTCTTCACGGATGTTGGGTTGATACTTTAAGTATACATTGTTATGTTTATCTGATCACTGGGAGTATATAGCTATGTGAGTAATAAACAGCAGTATGCAGTTGCAAGTGCTGCCTTTGCTCTGCATCCCCTGTGTCCTGGTGATTTCGTAGACCCTTACCCAGGGACCCCAACGCACTAGACGTTGACACATGCTAACATCAACTAACACATTAAATTTCACATTCTATTATGGAGGGAAAATTGCAAAAAGGGGTTCTGTCTGGAAGAGGTTAACTATTATTTAAAGCTGTAGAAACAAAAAGCTATGATTTGAGTGACCACATAATTTATTGTCCAAGCCAGGACACTTTTTAGAATAAAAAAGAGCCACGAATATCATTAAATTGTATACATGTAAAAATACTTGTATAGTGATTGACTGATTTTTGAGTTGAATAAACTACAAAACAGTTCCAATAAAATCTATTTGTAAAATAGTTTACATTTTTAGTCCTCTTTATCTCTAGTACCGGAGGTCACAGATATTTTTTCTGAAGAATGAATTTTTAAAGTAGTTTCAGTGAGATACAATTTAAATATCGTAAAATTCATTTGTTTTTAGTGGGCAGTTCAATGAATTTTGGTATATTTACTGAGTTGTACAACCACCATTGCAATCTAACTTTAGAACATTTCCATCATCTTAGGCTCTTGATTTATTTTTACTATTGTATAGTATTCCTTTGTATAATATATCAAATTTTATGCATACATTCTGCTTTTGGTGATCATTTAAATTATTTGCAGAGTTGGCTTCTATGAATATCGCTGCCCTGAATATACTTGCATATATCTTCTCATGAATTGGGGCATACACGTCTGTTTGATCTATTCATAGGAGTGGAATTTCTGGGTCATAGCACAAGCATTCATATTCCTTAAGTAGGTAATTTCAAATTGCTTAGCAAAATGGTTCTCTGATTTACATTCACCTCTATAGTAGGTGACAGCCTCTGATACGGTGTGTATATATATATATATATATATATGTTAAAATTTTAAACTTTTAGACACCGTTGATATGTGTGTAGTGATATTTCATTGAGGTTTTTACATTGCATTTCCCTTGTAATTGATAATACTAAGCAAGTGTTCATGTTTATTTGCACTGTGGATATCTTCTTTAGTGAAGTTTATTCCCCATTTTTTCTATTGGGTTGTCTATCTCTTCCTTATTGATATGTTAGAATCTTTCTATATATATCTGGACAAAATATCATGGTTGGTTATATATGTTGCCAGACCTACTCTGTGGTTCTTCATTATATTAAGTCTTTTGAGAAACAAAAGTTCACAACTCTTATATAGTCCAATTTATATATTTTTTTTGTATTCTGCTTAAGGAACACTTTCTTAATCCAAGGTCATTAAGGTATTTTAATATTATCTAGATACAGTAATTATAAATATTATAAATTTTATATTTCCTTGCACAATTAGATCTATAGTCCCCTGGGAATTTATTTATGCATACTGTCAGTTAGGGGGTAGTTTCACTCTCTTTCCTTCTTTTCTTTCCCAATTTAAATAGACAGTTGAGTCAATTCTATTTACTGAAAAGATTTTCTTTTTCTCACTGCTCTACATGGATACCTTTGTAATAATTGTACACTATACATACACACACACACACACACACAAGGTTTGTTTTCATTCTCCCTATTCTGTCCCACCAGTCTCTTTTTTTCTAGAGTCAAACTTCATCACCTGTGTTTTTTGTAAGTCTTAATATCTGATGGAGTAAGTCCTCACATTTTATTCCTAAAGACTTTCTTGCATATTTTTAATCCTTTTCATGTCTCAGTTATCTTTTTAAGTTGATTTGTCATTTTCAAAACAAAAGTGGACATTTAGGTGCAGATCATATTAAATTGATATCTTCGTAGTATTATATCTACTAATGCATAAACATGCCATATCCCTCCATTAACGTGTTTCCTTTAATTTATCTAAATAATGTTTATAATTTTTTAATTTGGTATTTGCTACTGCTATTTTATAGTTCTCCTTTAAATGGTTCTTTTAAAAAGTCTTTTAAAAGTCTTTTAGATGTAGTATGCTAAGAGTTTTGATAATAAATAGATGTTGAATTGTTTAATAAGTAATTTGTGCATATATAGAAATGATTATAATTTTCAAACATTAAAAACAATTCTTTATTTCTGGATGTATTAATTCTGAATATATTTCTAATATTCATTGATAATTTGCATTTTTGCATTTATGCTCATGAGTGAGATTGCCCTGTAAATTTTCCTTTTTTGTAGTATCTTTCTCAAGTTTTAGTATCAAGCTAATTCTGGCTTAATAAAATGCGGTAGGTGGTAGATTTATGGAAAAGTGGTAAATTTGACATTATTTCTTCATTTAAAATGTATAACTCCACGACCATGTTAGGTCCCCAGTGATAGCGAAGTGAAGGCCCTTTGTTCAGGTTTTGTAGTTGGTCACAGTGGGAAATTTGTTCCAAATATCCATTCCTCCATTCTCAGGAGCCAGAGGCTATATATAAGGGCAATCAATATATATCAAAATTCTTAACAAATATGCAAAGTAACTTTGAACCAGCAAATTCACTTATAGAAATTTTTTCTAAAGAAATAATACAAAGCTGTTAAATGTTGTAAATAGAATGATGTTCACAAGGACATAAACTTGTACATAAAATGACTTTCATTCCAGTATTATTAGAATAGTAGAATATAATAAAAAGTGTGTATGTCTGTTAATAATGAATTGATTAAGTAATTATAATATCTTTTGGTGATAGATTATGCATCCAATAAAACTTTGATTATATGTATATTTCTAATGTTAAGATATCATTGTATGACTGAATAAGGCAGGTGTAAAGTGATATGTAGGTTAAAAACAATATTGTTTTTAAGAAGTGGCAATGTGTATATGCATTAAAATGCTGACACATTATACAAAAATATTAACAGTTTTTGTCTGGATTGTGAGATTACAGATGATTGTGTCTTTTTTATTTATTATAGATACTTCATATTGTTATTTATATCATTTATGCAATGTGATATGATCTTATTAGAAAATCAATAAAGCTCTTTTTATTTTTAGAAGCTTTGGTTGAAAATGTATCATTCTGAACACCAATTATTCCTTTTCATCACTGAAATGATATTTAGTATTACTTTGTAGATGTTACAGAAGAACAAAGTTTGGTTTAATATAAAAAATTACTTTTTAATAACTATAACCTATCAAAAGTGGAATGACCTGTCTTGTAATATTCTAATCTTCCTACTCCTTGGAATGCTTAGAGTCTTTGGGAATTTTAGTCAGGGTTTCTATGGAATATAGAAGAACTATATTGGGCTCCTGGATGGCTCAGATGGTTAAGCATCTGCCTTCAACTCAGGTCAGGATCTCAGCAGGGAGTCTGCTTCTCCCTCTCCCTCTGCCTCACCCTTGCTTGTGTTCTCTCTGCCTCTCTCTCTCTCAAATGAATAAAAAAATCTTAAAAAAAAAAACAGTTTATAAAAAAAAGAAAGAATTATATCTTTATTTGCTGGAAAGATTAAATTCTTCAGCTTATTTTAACATGTACATGTAAAGTTATCACATGTAAATACACATGTATACATATGCACACATATGTATACACTTACATATATATATATGCTATTCCATATTGCTTAAGTAAATTTTCATAAAATGTGCACAAGAAGTGAAATAAAAATAGATTTGGTAAGTACTAGCAAAATATCCAACCAGATATCACTATTTCTATACCTTCCCCTCCTCTTAAAAAAAGCAAAACAGAACAAAATAAAACAAACAAAAAACTTCTACTCAACAATATATTAGCAAACCACATTTGACAATACATTAAAAGGATCATTCACTAGGATCTAATGGGATTTATTTGAGGATGAAGGCTGGTAAAATATTCACAAATCAATTAATGTAATACATTACATTATAAAACCAGGATAAAAGATAAAAATCATATAGTCATCGAATAGATGCAGAAAAACCATTTGGCAAATTTCAATATCCATTCATGATAAAACCTCTCAACAAAGTGGATTTAGAGGGAACATACTTTAACATAAAGACCATGTATGAAAAACCCACAGCTCATATCATCCTCAATGTGGAAAAACTAAGAGCTTTTCCTGTAAGATCAGGAACAAGAAAAGGATGTCCACTCTTGCCACTTTTCTTTATCATAGTACTGGAAGTCCTAACTACAGGAATCAGACAAGAAAAAGGTATCTATATTGGTATGGAAGAAGTTAAAGTGTCACTATTTAGAAATGACATGAACTATACATAAACAAAAAAAAAAGCCTAAAGACTCTACCAAGAAAAAAAAAAAAAAACTGTTAGAAGTAATCAATGAATTCAGTAAAGTTGCAGGATACAAAATTAATATACAGAAATTAGTTGTATTTCTATATACTAACAACAATGTAGTAGAAAGAGAAATTAAGAAAACAACTCCATTTACAATTGCACTAAATAGAATAAAATACCTAGAAATAAATTTAACCAAGGGGTGAAAGAACTGTATTCTGAAAATTATAAAACGCTAATGAAAGAAATTGAAGACAACACAAACAAAGGGAAAGTTATCTCATTCTCATGGATTGGTAGAATTATTATCATAAATATGTCAATACTACTCAAAGTACTTTACAGATTCAGTGCAATCCTTATCAAAATGCAAACAGCATTTCTCACAGAACTAGAAAAAATAATCCTAAAATTTGTATGGAAACACAAAAGATAGCAAATGGCCAAAGCAATCTTGAGAAAGAAGAATAAAGCTGGAGTTACGACAGTACCAGATTTCAAAATATACTACAAAACTGTAGCAATCAAAACAGTATGGTACTGTCACAAAAATAGCCACATAAATCAATAGAATATGTTAGAGAGCCCAGAAATAAACCCATGCTTTTATGGTCACTTAATCTATGACAAAGGAGGCAAGAATATGCACGGGGGAAAAGTTAGTCTCTTCAATAAATGCTCCTGGGAAAACTGTACAGCTATGAAAAAGAATGAAACTGGACCATTTTCTTATACCATACACAAAAATGAACTCAAAATGGGTTAAAGACCTAAATGAGACTTGAAACCATCAAATTCCTAGAAGAGAACATAGGCAGAAATCTCTTTGACATTGGCCATAGCAACATTTTTTCTAAATATATCTCATAAGGTAAGGGAAGCAAAAGCAAAAATAAGCTAATGGGACTATACCAAAATAAAAAAGCTTCTCCACAGTGAAGGAAACCATCCATAAAATGAAAAAGCAACCTACTGAATGGTAGAAGATATTTGCAAATGGTATCTCCAATAAAGGGTTAATATCCTAAATATATAAACAACTTACATTAACTCAATACCAAAAAAAAATAATAATAATAAAATAAAATAATAACCTAATTAAAAATGGGCAGAAGACCTAAATAGATGTTTTTCCATAGAAGACATACAGATGGTCAACAGATGCATGAAAAGATTCTCAATATCACTAACCATCAGTGAAATGCAAATAAAACCACAATGAGATATTACCTTATACCTTCAGGATGGCTAGAATCAAAAACAAAAGAAATAACAAGTTGGCAAGAATGTGGAGAAAATGGAACCCTTGTGCACTGTTGGAATATAAATTGGTATAGCCACTATAGAAAACAGTGTGGAGATTTCTCAAAAAATTAAACATAGAAATACCATTTGATCCAATAATTCCACTTCAAGATATTTAGCCGCCCCTGCTCCCTACTCCCCAAACAAGGAAAACACTAATGTGAAAAGACATATGCACCTCTATATTCATTGCAGCATTATTTACAATAGCCAAGATATGGAAGCAACCCAAGCACCCATCAATAGATGAATGAATAAAAGAAGTGGTGTGTGTGTGTGTGTGTGTGTGTGTTTGAGAGAGAGAGAGAGAGATGGAATATTATGCAGCCATAAAAAGGGCGAGATTTTTTTTTTTTTCTTTTTGGTCATTTGCAACAACATGGATGAACCTAGAGGGTATTATGCTAAGAGAAATAAGTCAGTCAGAGAAAGACATATACTATATAATTTCACTTATATGTGGAATCTAAAAAACAAAGCAAATTAATAAAAAACATAAAAAGCAGAATCAGATCTATAAATGCAGAGATCAAACTCATGATTGCCAGGGCAGGGGGTGGAGGGGAAAAGGGCAAAACAGGTGATGGGGAGTGGGAGATACAGGCTTCCAGTTATGGAATGAATAAATTATGGGAATAAAGTTACAGTGTAAGGAATATAGTCAATGATATTATAATATTGTATGGTGACAGATGGTAGCTACACTTTTGGTGAACATAGCTTTAAGATATACAGCTGTTGAATCACTGTTACACACCTGAAACTAATATAACATTGTGTGTCAACTATACTCAAATTAAAAAATAATAGTTAAAAAATAGATTACAAACTGTTATAAGAATATAAAAACCATCAAGGCCTAGAAATGTGTTTGTTTGCTTTCTGTTCCTTATCATTTAGAATGTTTATATTTATTGAAAGAGGTTTAGAGTTAAACAGATTTTTTTAAGCTATCACTCTTATACAAACATAAAACTATATGAAGTAAACTTGAAATGACTATAAAAAATAAAAACCTTAACTGAATTAGTAAAAAAAATATGTATCTTTACCATGATCATGACTATGATATTTTATATATATGTGTGTGTATATATATATATACACACACACACATATATATCTTATATATATGGCATGGAATATATCTTATATATTTGGCATAAAAAGTATGAAAAAAGGAGGCCTTCAAAGTTGACAATGGTTGTCTGGGCCTCAGAAATAGGAATTTCTCCCCACTTTTCTGCAATTTAAAATATTCTATAATAGACATATCATTTTTAAAATTACAAACAAAAGAAAATCATTTTAAGAAGCCATTGGTATCAGTGAACAAATAAAAAATAACCTTTGTTTTTTTTATCACAAACACATGATGCCACAGATTGACATTAAAGGTGCCTCGGCTGTGAAAGTGTGAAGATCATAAACTATATAAACAACCAGAGGACACTCATTTCACAGAGGATCTACTAAGATTGGGGACACAAAGAAAATCTACAGGATAAGATCCAAATTCATTATATTCTCTTTTCTTCTATCTTCTCTCTGCATTGCTTTACATAAGAAGGTGGTAAATTTTAATCAGGGAAAAATCTCAATAAATATTTTAAGAAACTATAATATATTCATGAAAAAAATAAACAGAGATTACTGGAAGATGAGCCAACCCATTTTCATCCGTATTTGTCTGTTATAAACATCCACACATTTGACATAAATTTGCTAATCTTCTCTAATATTGAATACTGTAAAATAAATTTACAAAAACTTCCCACAAACTGTTTAGAAATTAAAATGCAGGGTCAGGCGATGCATTTAGAGTACAATTCAGGATAAGTCTTTAGAAAAATAGATAACTTTTCAGTTGAGAAGATAAATAAACAGAAGAGATAATATTTTGATACCCACCCCCCCAAAAAAAAACAATTCAGAAAGGAAAAGGAGACAAGCATTAACACTGATTTTGAAAAAGTTTGGTTTTCAGGTTTCCACTTTTAGATTACATTGATCAGATTTCATACTCATGTAATAGTAACCTTAAAATAAATATAAATAAGTAGAGCAGGAAAAAAAAATTTAAACATCTTGCCACAAAGGTAAAATTAGATACTTGTTTCAATAATATATTGCATATATTCTGTTTCCATCCCAATTAAGGCAAATTATTGTTATATAATAGTATTATTAAAAAGCCTAGACTTAAGTTCATAGTTTGAAAGGGGAGATCTCCAGCCTTCATCCAAATAACAAGTGATAACAAAAGACAGCCCGAAACATTTTACTTGCCAGTACTTTTATATACTCTCTTAGGAAGGACTTTAATTAGCACACATCAATAAACATTAGATTTGCCATATGCTAGCAGTGACTGAGAGTTTTCATAGGTCCCTTGGTTATGTGATTATTCACTAAGGAGTGTGTGTATGTATGCATTTTGAGACATGGAGCAGTCTCTTCTGTATTCAGGTTAGGGAAGACTGATTCTGTTTCCTGCTTCATTCTCCTACCTTGGATCCTTCCTTCTGCCTTCCTTCTGTTAGTTCATTGTGGTCTTTCCAGATGCAGGTATCCGTGAGCACACTTCCTAAGCTTCTGGCTTGGAAAGGGAAAGTTCCTTTCTACCCTCACTCACCCTCTACAGACATTTCCTGAAGACCCTCGGTATCAGAATCAGCTCTCACTGAAAACCAAAAGTAAGTCAACTGCTGAGATTCTCTCTCCTTTCAAGACTCAAGGTGCTCTTTTTTTTCTTTTGCCCCACTAAAAGGAAGTGCAGGAGTAAAACATTTAACATGATTTATGTCTGTGTTGGGAGTGGCTTTTAGTGTTCTCTTCACAAAACAAGAGTGGAAGCAACGTCTTTGTACATACATAACTCTTGGCCGAAGAGTTGTCAAACTGCAGATCTCAAACTGTCAGTATGCTACAGAATCGACTTGGGGAATCGAAATTTTAAACAATAGAATTGAAAGGCTAACATCAAAGCAAATATTTGTTAGAAATTATTATTTTGTAAAAAAAAAATAGTATAGCTACATGCACACAGAAATGTTCATTTACACAATTGTAGCAATGTCATTGTGAAGTAAAGTACATTTTTTTCCCTCTAGTCACAGTCAGAAAGAACTGAAAGCCATGCCCTTAAGTCATTCTCTTAGTGTGAGCTGTTCAGTATGGTAGCTACTAGCCACACAGAGCTATTTTGGTTAAATTTAAATTCAGTTTAAAATTTAATCATCAGTTTCTCAATCACACTAGCTACATTTCAAGTGCTCAACAGTCACATGTAGCTACTGTATTGAACAACTCAATATAGAATCTCCATACTGCAGAAAGTTCTATTGGATAGCACTGGTCTAGAAATAATCTAATGCTGTTTTTATAGTATTTTCTATTTCTGTAATCTGTACATGATAATGCCCAACAATTAATGAAGTTCACAGTGGTTTATCTTTTGGTACTATAAGTTTTAAGCAATAGTGCTTAATTGGTCATATGAGGTAGTGTTAACCTATTCAAAGAATTCCATTGTTTTATCTAAGTATAGCAAGCCCTAAAACTCTTTACTAAGACAATAAAAAATAATGGTTAGGAGCATGGCCTCTGATACCAGACTGCTTAGATTGAATTCACTTTCTACCCCTAAATTTCTTACCTGTGGAATGGATATGATGTGAATAAACAACATTATCTCTTAGTACTTAAATTTATAAAGTGAATTTTATATTACAAATATATATTTATAAAATGCTTATAGGTTAAAAGATACAGTAAGTGGTAATTATTAGTGTTTTAATTTTTTGTGTGTATTTTGTGTCATACGTGAATACATGTATTCCTGTTTTCACAGATCTCCCAAAATAAGTACTATTTGTCAAACATTTTGTGAAAATGCACAGAAGGCATGATGCAAAGCTGTGATCATTAAGATTTTATTTTGATTATTGACATTAAGTTCTTCCTCCTCTGTGTGAGATTCTGAGCACATACTTACATATTACAAGTAAAAGAAAACTGTTGAGTATCTGTGTTTGAACACTGGTTACTTTTAGCATTTCTTTCCTTTGTAATATAATTTAAAATTATTGCTTACCCACGGAAGTAAGATGGTATGGGAAGGTTGGAATTTTTTTAAAAAATTAATGTAGATCCAAGATGAAAATCGATAGTCAGTTACCCTTTGAGGGACAGATTCACTTCAAGTGGATGAAAGTATAAACTTTATGTTAGTCAAACCTGGTTTCAAATTCCACCTGCTGCATTTGTGTACTACACAGTGATGGGGTAAGTTACTTAAACTTTCTAAGTCTATTTTTATCAACCAGAAAATGAATATAATAAATGTATACCTTGTAGAATTGTTATGATATGAAATGAGATAATGTATGCAAAATGCTAAGATCTGTGTCTAGCATATAGTAGGTATTCAACAAATGTAAGCCATTATCACATTATTTGATAATAGTAACTGCCTTCTTGGTGTAAATACTTAAATATCTGAAAAATTTTATTTTCTTATTAAAACTGAAATGAATTTTGTCTCTGTCTCTGCTTAGCTGTGTTGTCTTGAAGAAATGATTCAATGTCTCTAGTCCTTGGTGGAAAACAAAGTAAGTGGATCCGATAGGCCCTAACATCATTTCTGAGCCTATATTTTGTAATTTCAACATAAACAAAGTCAAGGTCATTACAAGAAATGATGTGATATGACCGTCATAAGGAAAACTGACTATATTTAGGCATATTTGAAATTTTGAGTGCATTAAAATGCAAAATATAGTAAAAAAAAAAAAAAAAGCCTGGTGATCACTTTGTATGGTTTGCAAAGCATACTAGATTTTAGCATTTTTCAGGGGGTTTCTCTTAATTAAGTCTGCTAATTATTTTACACTAACATCACCTATGATTCTGGTAGAGATGGATTTGATATTTTATTTATTTATTTGAGAGAGAGAGAGAAAGAGAGCCCAAGCAGGGGGAAGGGGTAGAGGCAGAGGGAGAAGCAGACTCTCCACTGAGCAGGGAGCCCGATACAGGACTCGATCCCAGGACCCTGGGATCATGACCTGAGCTGAAGGCAGATGCTTAACCGACTGAGCCACCTGGGCACCCGAGATGGATTTGATATTAATTATGTCTAAGGACATAATATAGAAGGAGAAATCAAGCACTTATAATTTAATAAGAAACTAGAGAAAAATTTATATAGCTTTATTGGTATCTCTGAGACAACTTCCTATAAGCAGCACCCCTTTAAGAAATTTAAGAAAAAAATCAAAAGTTAAAGATGGAAGCCAAAATATAATCTTTATTTCCAATAGAAGTTAGACTGAAAATCAGAACTTGTTTTGAGAGATAATTTGGCTTGTTAAATAAATCCTAGATTTTAACCCATTAGGTTGCAGAAAAGTAACAAGCAGTGCCCAGATAAAATTGAAGAGATGAAGAAATAAAGCAGAACTGTGCACTCAAACTTGTGACATCTAGAAACCCTCCCAAGAAGAGAGAGTTGCCATGTCATTCTTTCCCAGGCTATTCTTTATAAATTTAGAGATAGAACCATTCAATCTACAAACAGGGGCAAGGAAGAAAATGGACTAAGAGAAGGTCAAGTGCATTTAGGAAAACAATTCCTCCTCATAGCAAACAGATCCAACAACAGTTGCACAAATGTTTCATTGTTCAATAAAATGAAAGTGGATAAGTTAGTCTTCTTTCATTGTTAAATCAAATAGAGAGGCGTAGCAAAATAGATGAAGACACATGCTTTGTGTGGTAAGGTTAGTTTCAGAAAGGAATGAAGAATGAGAATTTGTTTTCATGTTTCTATTCCTTTATAGATCCACTATTGTGCTTTGCAATTTTGTAAGTAAACTTGCAAAATATTTTTGAAGTGTGTTCATATAGCCCATATTTCCAAAATGATATTTCCCTTACTGACTTTGTCTAGTTGATTAAGTTGTAATTATATATACATATATATATGAATTCCTTTCTTTATTGTGCTATAAAGGCCTCAATTGAACTGCAAACCTCACATCTTTTTTTGGTCAAAGTTGTGTCATTCTTATGGGAACAACTTCACAGACAACCTCATTTTGAGTTTGTTTTCTGTTGCCTTGTTTCCCTTCACAAAGCTACTAGCAGGAGATCTGGTTGTTGGATATCTACCAACAAAAACTGGGCTAGATCTCTACATTTCAAACAAAGGCTGTAATTAAATAGTCTTACAGTTTATTTTCCATTCCCATTAGAAGAGTTAGACCCAGCAATAAAATAAAAGACAGTTTTAAAAATTCTCAGTATTATTTAGCTCAAGCTCCTCTTTGAGAAATAGAGAAACTGCCGCTCCAGATACGTCTCACTAGTGAGGGCAAATAGACAGGACCTATATTTCACCTTATCAAGGCTTCTGTAGAGGCAAAGAGCTAAAGCACATTAAAAATTACTGCAATTCAGAAAACATAATTGAAAGGAAGCTTTTGGAATTATGTTAGCAAAATGTAGAGAATAAGTCCTCCCAGCCCAGACACCAAAAGTATTAAATAAAACATGACAATAAGACATGCTTTTGTTTTAAATGGATCAGCTGGCGGGGAAGTACAGAAAACAATTGGAGGTCAGAAATAAAGTACAGTCCTGAAAGGTGAAGGGATCCTGAGTAGCATTTACCCAGACAGTATCTGCCAAACCCTAGTGGCCTCTAACATGTCATTAGCAGGGTGTGCACATATGTGGGAACTAAGACAAAATCATGGGTCTAAAGGAAACGAAAGGTCAGGTCAGAAACCTTTCCCTATCACACACACACACACACACACACACACACACACACACACAGAGGATTCCCTGAGTCCTCAGTGAGTAAACCTGGAAAAAACTAGAACACAATAAGGTGCTTAATTTCCTATCTTGGTCTTGGATCTAGGTATAACAGAAAAAAAAAAAAAATATATATATATATATATATATATATATGTTAATTTTCTTTTTTTATCAATAGTTATCTGGTTGGTTTATAAATATTATGTTGGATCCAAAGTCTGTGAAATTTGCCGACAGATTTTGTCCTGTGGTAGAATTATAAGTAAATTAGAGATGAACACAATCATTATATATAAGACATTAGACTGATTTATAAAAATGATTCAATGTATAAATTATTTTGGTTTGAATAAAATGCTGGCTTTGTTTGCTAGAAATGCTATTAATATGTTGCCCCAAATTATACAGTTAATTAGAAAATATCTCAAGGAAATTTGGAAATAATAAATGTATTCATATTGCTTTTGTGGGTTAGAAAGTTTTAGCTAGAATAAAAGTCTACTTCATGTCATTAGTTTGGGGGATACTAATGTATTGAGGACTGTAACTCTTGAATAATAGAGTAGTTCATTCTGTTTTTGCATTTTGAGATTATGATTTATGCATGTCCTTGTTCTGGATAGCACTAAGCATTGCTCCTTCATTAGTGGTTCCCACTGAAAGTTATGTTTATATTCAAAAATTCTGCCCTGGGATGGATCATATTGTGTGAGAAATAATTACAGGGCAAAAGTGGAGAGCCACTGCTTAAAATGTATTAGAAATTATCTGCTTGATGTGCCTCCCAGTTTCCATAGTGTGATTCTGTCTAATTATCCCTGGGGATCTGCTAGGCTCTCTGACTATTAAGCAGATAATTTTTTAACATTGGGAAATATTTATTTTAAACTGGATAGTTATATCGAGCCTGATGCTGTAAGAGAGTGTTTTCTAATAAAATCATTTAACTATTTAAGGGCACCTGAGTACTACATGTTAATTTGGTCTATCAATTGATGGCACAGAAACTATTTCATTGCCCTGAAATATGGTGGGAAGTGATAAGGTTAAATTTCAGTTACCCCCAGTGTTGAGGTTGTTGTTTCCAATAGACCACACATAGGAGACTAGTTATTATTTTAGATATACCAATTACTATAGCAAAGCTTTACAAAAGTCCTCGTTAACCTCAGGGAAGACAGCTTGATCGATGCAAACGAAGTTCAGCCCAATTTACATATCTGATATCTGTATGCACATAATAGCTCTCATTGCTGTATCTGCTTAGCTTCTGGAAACATTTTCAAAAAGCTCTCCTATTTAGTTTTCTGCTAATGAAGTGCCAGAGCAGAAGTGGCTGCCTTTACCATCTATTTACTCTGCTTAGTTGTTAAGGTTTTGGAAGCATTTTGAGTTTAGCATTTTTGCACTAGACTGGGAACCTAGGAAGTATATGAATTAAAAGTAGAAGACAAATGTTTCTACCTAAACTGCTTTTGAAGAAAAAGGATTGTTCACAATTAACTGTTCGTAAGTATATCAAATCTTTGAAAAATTATTAGTACTTTTTTTAGAGTATATGTGTGAAGAGACAGTTTAGGAATAAGTGGATTTAGTGAAGATGAATATTGAGAAGAAAATAGAAAAACTTCAGAAGTTTCCAGATTAAATGTACACACTTAAGAATTCACATATGTGAGGAAAAAGAGATAGGATATTTCAAAATTATTTTAATAAACATATATCCTGTCTTGTTCAAAAAATGGATTTCAGGCAGCATTCAAAAATACAAATAATATAATCACATTTTTTGATTGAGAAATGAAACATGTTAAAGATAAAATCAAAGTCTAAAAAACAAATGCAAAAAACAAAGACAGAACCAGAACACACAAAATCATGATTAGCACACAAAATATGGCCAGAAGTCATGATACACTTGCTAGATTTTAGCCACAAATTTCTCCTTGAGCTTGTTGGCAACCAATGAATATAAGGAACCTATTACATGTGTCCCAGTGTTCCAAAGATGGAAAAAACTGATTTCACATGGGTATAATTACTCTTATCTATGACATATGAAATGAAGTTTTCCTGTGCGTAAAGAGGAGTTGTATGTTATTGTGACAAATATTAACATCATAATTATAATAAATGCAAATATGAGTTTTAAAGAATTGTATTTTTCATAAAACCATCCTATGGCCCATGCTATACAACACATGGAATGGAATAAGGTAAATCCTCGGTGGTGGGGATTTAAAACAGCAAGACCCTAGTATACATTCTTTGGATACCTTAATTCATCAAACCAGATTAAATTATTCAGAGTAGTGTTTTCCAAACACTCTTCTCTAGATCTAGGGTAATCTAGTGTCTCAGGGGCTAGGATCAGGATTCCCCACTTGCACTCCAAAGTCACTCCATACTCACATTGCATAGTGATTATTTATATAAAGTCTTGTCTGAAGAAAGTGTTTCAGTTAAGTTTTAATAAGAAATAAATAGTGGTGAATTTATTAATTAAAGAGTTTAATGCTCTTTGAAATGTGCCTAAAAGCAGAAATGTGTTATATTGGATAAGAATGGGGGCATATATTTCAACATTCAACTAAGCTCAGAGTAGACTTTACTTCCACTTCTAAAAATTGGTAAGACTCAAAATGAAAAAAAAAAAATTCCATGAATAAGGACAAGATTTTCCTGAAAAAAAAAAGTTTGATATCATGACAACTTAAGGGTTGATTTTATATTTATATTGATTTTATCTGCATAATAGTGGGTTTTATTTCATGTCCATCTTGCCAATTAAACAATATTGGTAAAATATGATATGCATTGTAAATTCAGCTGGACACTAGAAAGTAACTTTTTCAAATGTATCTATAGGTTGTTGAATAAGTCAACTTTCTGAAGAATTTGTTTACCTACAAGAAATTGGGGATTATCTAGCTCAAATAATTACTCTTCTTGGTAGCAAGGAAGTGCCAGACTCATTTCTCTGCTAAGATTACTTCTATTTTAAGAAAATAATTATTTGCATATACAAGGTGGAGGAAATTTTTCCCTCCATATAGAGGTATATATATATTTCATTTATTAAGAGATATTATCAAAATATCAATACAGAATTTTAAATTACAGGATTCCAGAACATTTTTATCCCACATGATAAATCCATCAAGAGAAATTCTGATTCTGAGTATATAAGACATATATGATCATCCTGACACAAAGCTTTATTTTGATACAAACTTTGAAATTGCCCTTCCTCCTGAAGATTTATGGAGAAGCTCAGACTTGTGGTTTAAATAAAAAGAAACTGGCATATATTTTCAAGTGATTGACTAATTAGCTAGAAAATTTCTACTTTGGGGGCAAAGAGATAGAGGTGGAACCATGATCCTTCAAGAATCTGACTCTGATTATTATTTAAGTAGAAAATACATTTTTAAAAACAGTATTTTAAATACTGTTAATAGTAATAAATACAGTGAATAGATTACAGAATAGCTTAAGCCTGGAGTACCAGGTACAGAAAAAGAGCAGGAAAAAGGATATGCTAGAGTGTAGTCAGGACCTTAGCCAAAATCATGCCACAAAACAAAACAGACCTCTAGCACTACATGCTAGAGAATGAAACTGTTATGGACATTATAGGATGCCTCTGGGAACATGGCTCCCGTTGTTCCAGAAATTAGCATGTGTCTATTTTATAGCCACCATTGACCGTCAGAACTCATTCTTTGCTGTCCTTGTTGTTATTGTTGTTGTTGTTTTTAACATTCTTCTGTCAGTATATTTCAATTCACAAACCATAGAGGATATTTCTGATGTAAAAATCAAGGTTATCAGAGCATCCTGGATGCACAGAGACACTGACAAGCAATCATAGGGCATTTTCAGTTTCAAGTAAGAGAGAAGCTCCACCTCTCACCAAAATAACTAATATTTAATGAGTGCATCTTCCATGTTAGGCACCGTTGTGTGAGTTTCATAATGTGAATTCATTAAGCTAGGAGAGATTCGGGCAGCTCCAACAAATACGCAAAGAAGGGTGAAATCGTCACTTCACCCATTCCAGAACACATTCCAACCAGTGTTGTAGATAGAGAGGAAATAGTTTTGGAATAATTTATGATGTTGTTTCCCCAGAGTAAAAATAAAAGTAAAACTCTCCCTAAGTCCAATATATCAAAATTCGTCACCAGGAAGTTTGGTCTATAAATACTTTGGTGAAGATTTTCAATTTGGTTGATGTCATTAGAGAATGCCCCATGGAGAGCCAGATTTCTCTTCATTCAATCACTTGAGAGTTCAACAGACCAGCTGCATCCTGGTATTCAAGACCCCAGAGAGTAGTGACATTTACCAAACTGCAGTTTCAGCTCACTATCAGAGGATCAGCAATGCAAAGCAAACACACATCAACACCCTCCACATGTTGAAGCCAGTACCACAGAAGTAAAATCCAACTTTTGTAACAGATTAAATAATGTCAATATTTTTTTTTCTCTAAGCCAAATTCTCATTCCAATGTCTGAAAAAGATAGGTGAGAAGTCTTAGGATACCAAAGACAGAATTGAGAGAGAGACTGAAAAAGACTAAGGAAGAGGGGTGGGTGGGGGGAAAGGAAAACAAGGGAAGGGGAGGACATTAGACAAGACAAAGAACACAAGAGATCTGATTTTTAGAAGTGTGGATACATAAACAGAAACAAAATAAAAATGCTCTTGACACTCTTAATCACACAGTCTCCATCCACCCTGGCTGTCTGCACTTTCTCACCATATTCACTCTTGAAACAAAAAAATCAATTCCAGTTCTCTAAACCTATTGTGGGGGGTCACCATTAATATCCTAATTACAGAAACTGCCTTGAGAGTTTTAGTCCTGTATCTTAATCAGGTTTGACCACTCTTTCTTCTTGGTAATGCTCTTCCTATGCATAATCTCCTGGTTTCTCATCTTTGACTGGTCTTTTAAGTCTCTTAGACAAGCTTCTCCTTTGACCAATTCTTCCTGTTCCATAGATGTAATCTTTACGGTTCTTTCCCCTGTTCTCATCTTATTTACCCTTTTTTCTGGGTGGTTTCATCCATGGTCTCATCTACCAACAATATATCTCATGAATCCCATATCTCCAGCCCACTTCTCCCTCCTGAGTTTCAGTCTGCTGTGGCCACCTGTCTCCCCCCTGGATATTTATAGCTAAATGTACCATTGCAAATACTGCATACTTAAATTGGAAATGACCTTTTTATACATCCCCTCCTTCAAAGTGGTACTTCTAGAGCAATACCAGGTTAAATGATAGATATCATTGTACAAACAGCTGGATGAACAAAACCGGGGATTTGTTTTATGAGTTAGGAAGACAACAGAAAGCTAAATATTTAGTAATTTAGAGTTCAAGATTTTGTCATAAAAGTAAAATATATGCTGTAACTGAATGTAATTTTAAATTGCCGTCTATGGTATGAAGTTTTATTATTTCACCAGACTGAAAATTCTACTACGTAAAATTTTATTATCATTCCAATAGACTGTAAATGTGGGACCAGATCAGCTTCTCTTACCATTGTATTCCAATTCCTACAATAGCTGTGATTTAATAAAAATTTGTGGAGGAATGATGAAATTATAATGATGGTGAGGATGATGACGATGACATTGAAAGTGTTTCATACCTCCCACTTTTTCTGGCATATCTTAAGTACTCAGTAAACTTCTTTGGATAAGACATGAAAGATAACTTTTTACAAATGTATTAATCATAAGTCAGTAACAGCTGGCTCAAGGTATCTGATAGATTTTTAATACTGGAGATAGTTTTGCCAAGCACAGGTGTGCAGGGAGAAGGGAAAAGAAACTGCTACAGAGGTATGGTTCTCAAAGGCTAGAAGGGAGCATGGGGAAGTTGGAGGATAGAAGACCTAGGCTGCTCGTTCACCTGCATCCTGATGTCTCAACTGCCTGGGGAATGGAAGAGGAACAGAAGAAATGGAACTATTTTTAATTCCTTTGTTCCAGTCCCAGAATATTCAGAAACACTGAGAATAATTTTAAGGAAATCATGAGAGAGACTCTATGTGTGTGAATGTGTGTAGAAATAGTAAAGACAGTGTTGGAGTTTTAGTAAAATAGTAAACAGAGAGGGGATAAGTGTCACTCAGTTTCTGGGTACGCAGGTGGCCACCTTTTTTTCTGGTCATAAATAAAGAATATTCATGAGAAGGAGAACCCCAGGTGTTTCTACTAGAAACAAATCTGTATATATATATAAATATATATAACATACATATATACATACACATGTGCATGCACATACCTATATACATATTATACATACATAAATAAATCAAATATATTTAATATATATAAATCACTAGATCTCTTCACTATATATACATATATGTGTGTGCACACTATATATATATAGAGAGAGAGAGAGAGTCTACTCTGCTAAGTGAAAGGATAGAGCATTTGCCAAGAATTAACAGCACAGAGTTACATTTGTAACTCAAATAGTATGAAAGTTATTTGAGAAAAGTCCATTGTGAAAGGTAACAAGTCAGTGAAATGAAGAGCAGTAGTAAAACTCAAGAAAGATCAGCCCTAGATTTTGGTGGAAAACAATGTTTTAATGATTGTCTTCAGCTAACATTATTTCATTTAACTTTTCAAAATGCTTGGAAGAGAGAAGCTCCACTTCTCTTTTCACAGATGAAGAATTAACGTGCAGAGAGGACAGCCACACGGCTGGTGAAAACCTCACCTTCGCTACTATAGCATTACTAACATTTGTCACATAAGAAATCACTGAGAATGTTTAATATATGGTTTAACTGCAGGATGCAGTTTTATTACTTTATCCAGTTATTCCTCTTTAACTTTCAAACTGCTGGTTGAAAACCAAAGCTCAACAGAAATTCTCATTTATTGCTATGAGGATTTAAATGGTGTGGCCATTTGGGAAGATAGTTTGGCAGTTTCCTACAAGCTAAACATATTCTCACCATATGATCCTACTATAATGCTCATAGATATTTACCCAAATGATTTGGAAACTCATGTTCATACAAAAGCCTGAAAAGAATAGGATACTATTTAATGATAAAAAGGAAGGAGCTATCAAACCACAGAAAGAGTAATCTTAAATACATATTGCTAAGTGAAAAAAAAAACAAACTAGTCTACTAATCTGAAAAAGTTACATCCAGTACATACCACTTATAAGACCTTCTGAAGAAGGCAAAACCATAGAAATAGTGAACAGATCATTGGTTGCCAGTAATTCAGGCAGAGAGCAGAGGATTGAGTAGATGAAGTATAAGGGGTTATTTTAGGACAGTAAACCATACTGTATAATACTGTAAGGTTGGATGTCTAACTATGCATTTGTCAAAACTTATAAAACTTTATTGTACAAGGAGTAAACCTTAAAGTAAATCTACTAATTAAAACAAAACACTCAGAAGGCTGGAGATCCCAGGATGGAATATGGAATGTAATAAAAGCATCCATCTCTATTTACAGATATGTGCAGCCTCCCTGAAGGAGATGGGGGATAAGAATGCTGACCTAAATATCTTTGAAAATGAGTGGAGTCTATAGAAGCAAAAGAAACTGTATCTAAGTACTGCATTCCGGTGGATAAATTTGTTTTCCATAAAGGTACTGGTCAACAATTCTGAAAACATTATATACATATACTAGAATTGAACAAATAAGCAAATATTTGTTCAATATTGGATGGATATATATATACTGGGAGTCAGTCTCACTGTTATTCAATTCAATTAGAAATGTAATTATCATATGATCCAGCAATTTCACTTCTGGGTATATAACCAAAAGAAATGAAAGCAGGGACTTGAACAGATCTTTGTATACTGAGGTTCATAGCATCATTATTTACAAGAGACAAAAGGTAAAAGTAATCCAAGTGTTCATTGGATAAATAAAGTGTGATATACACATATAATGGAATATTATTTGATTTTTAAAAGAAAGAAAAAATCTGACACATACTACAATAGAAATGGACCTTGAAGACAATGTACTATATGAAATGAGCCAGTCACTAAAAGACAAATACTGTATGGTTCCACTTACACAAGGTATCTGGGATAGTTAAATTTATAGAGATAGATAGTAGGGTGGTGGTTGTCAGGACCTAGAAGGAGAATGGACTGGGAGTTACGTTTAGCGAGCATGGAGTTTCAGCTTGGGAAGTTTAAAAATGTTGTGGAGATGGATGGTGGTGATGTTGCACAACAGTATTTATGTACTTAATGCCACTGAACTGTACACTTAAAAATGGTTAAAATGGTACATTGCATGTTCTGGATATTTGCCACCATAAAACAAATAATAAACAAAACCTTAACTCGTGACAGGAAATCGTTGAGGAATCGAATATGTACGTTTAGTCTGCTGGTATGGTCCTGGTGACTAAAAAAGATTCATGTACTTAAATGCCTAGAAAAAACTGGACTAAAACATTGATATGAAGGTTTAGTGATTTTCTAAGAAACTGTAATTCTGTGAATAAGGAAACAGAAGAGAACATAAAGTTTAAATGTGTACCAGCAGATAACAGCACTCTCATCAGTAATATAAGAAAAATGCATCCCATTAAACAAATGCATTGCCCTCTTTGGTACCTCCACCTGCACCTTAATCCATATTATTACTTGCATCAATCTTGAGCCACACAGAATCACTTAAGCCTCTCTGAGCTATGCTCTCTGACTTTTAACATTGTACACTTCCCACACATAGCGTATTTGTTGCTCCATAAGTAATTTGGATAGAAAACTCTTCTAGCAAAAGGCCTATTAAGTTTCACTATTGCATTTATTCATTAAGCTGTGACAGTGAAAGAATAAAAACACCCAATAACAATAATAACACTGAAATAGCTTGTACTTTGTAAAGCCACTGTTCAACACCCTTTGGAAATTTTATATTGAAAATCTTAAAAAATTCTAGTTTTGATTACTGTTGTAGAATAATTTTATATGGTAAAATGCTGACATATAATTATATATATGTACCATTTCTTTCTCCTACAACTCGCATAGGAGTTTCCAACCTCCAAAGGCAGTGGTATCGGTCATTCTTTTATTGCGTGGGGATGGGAGCCAGCCTGCTCTTCCATGCCATGTGCATTAAACAGTGGAGACTCTCATTCCATCAAAATAAATTGACTCAGAGGTGAGTACATCCTAAAATAACCCCGAGTCAGAGAAAGATTGCATAAAAACATGACCTTAATGAATAACTCTTCAATAATACTTCTCATGGAATCAGGTAGATTCATGATTTCCTTTGCACTCATTTCAGGTAGTTGGAAGAGATGAATAAAATTATGGAGAATGGGCCAGATGGCATATTTGAAACCCAGTGGGATCAACCAGATGGAATGCTGCTATTTTGCCCATTTATCCATGAATAGAACATAGGTACGGGGATAGTCTTGAAGCCTGTTAATAATAATGATTTTCCAAAGATTTCCTCTTATTTCTGTGGTTGTTATGTGTATAAGAATGTATGTGTTGGATGTAGCTGTATTAAATTAAAATAGGAAAAATGGAAGGGAGTTTGTCATCATCTTTAAAAATTACTTCTGGGGGTGCCTGGGTGGCTCAGTTGGTTAAGCAACTGCCTTCGGCTTAGGTCATGATCCTGGAGTCCCAGGATCGAGTCCTACATCGGACTCCCTGCTCAGCGGGGAGTCTGCTTCTCCCTCTGATCCTCCCCCTCTCATGCTCTCTATCTCCCATTCTCTCTCTCAGATAAATAAATAAAAAATCTTTAAAAAAATAAAAAAATAAAAATTACTTCTGAAAAACGGAAAAAAGTACTAATTTTAAATAATTATGAGGAAAAGGCAAACCAAATTTTGAGCTAATTAGCATTTTTCAGTGTAATATTATGTGGGATATTCTTTGTGAGGAGCTGTGACTGTGTGTGTGGTGTTTGTGTATGTGAAAGAAAATAAAAAGAGAAATTGGGATAAGAAGGGAGGACTCTTACATAGGGACAATAAAGTGGTTTTGAGAAGTAAAGATTTGGTCAGTTACTGTGACTTTACCACATAAAGGATTGTACATTCAAGGACATTAGTCCTTCTCAATTGGCACCTTGGGGGAGGGGTAGTGATTTTCAAAGTTTGTTTTTGTTTCTGTTTATTTGAGGGTGGTAGATTTTTATTGTTTTTTTTTTCTTTTACTCAAATAGCAAATACATTTGTAGCACAGAGAGTCAGAACACACACACACACACACACGTTCATCACATGATACTTCCCCTTACTATAAATCATGCACTTTGATAGTTTCTATCATATTTTATTCTATTCTCATTACTATTTAAATGCTGGTTGTGATCCATTAAATTGATTTTATGACTCATTAATAGGTTATAAACACAAAAGTATTGCCATAGAGAGTCTGATAAATTAAAATGATTTCTGCTAAAGTGCTCATCCTTAATCTTCAGTATTTTACCTCTCTTTTTTAGACATTTCTGATTACCAGACAGTCAAAAACTCCCAAAATAATATTTTCCTCTCATTGAACACCATAATAGTTATACTTCAATTGTACTATTACAGTTTATTTTGCTGCTCTCTGTTCATTTAAGATCAACTTTTCCTTAAACCAGAGACACTTGCTAAAGAGTCAGGCAAACTACTTAAGTTGCAGCAAACAAACTGCAAGAAATGCTGTTTTTTTCTGTTAAAAAGAAAGCCACAGGACCAAAATGGAGCCACTTAGGTTAAGGCCCCAAGTCAGCAAACCAAGACTTAATTCACTCTAACCTAATTACAGTTTCAACCCCCTAGAACTATAACCTTTAACCACTCAACATGGGAATTTCCTGGTCAGCACTAGGACATGTATTGATAGACTCCTTCCATTCCCCCTAGGAGAGTGACCTTGCCTAAAACAATGGAGTCTGTGCTATAATTTCCTTTTATCTGCTCCCTCTCTACCTTTAAAACTCTTTTCTTTTCCGTCACCCTTTGAAACTTTTCTCCACTTGCTAGATGGGATGCTGCCCCATTCATGAATCCATTAATAAAGACAATTTAGATCTTTAAAATTTTTCAATTTTTGTTATTTAACATTTCTAACAAACTAACATCTTCTTGCCTCATGTAAAAACTAGCAAGAGTAATGGGAAGCAAGTTTCAGACAGTGGTCTTCCTGTAACTTGCCATTTGTTGTTTTCCGAAGTTCTAACTTTAAGGAGGATCAAAGTGTGAGATGAGCAAAGCATGCATTTCGGCACTGATCTCCAACCCCTGAAGACCTGGCAATCCAGGCAAGTGTGATTCAAACTGGTTCAACCTCCCTTCCCTTTGCCTCCTCTTTGTGCTCCAATATTTTTCAAGTTCAATTCCTTGTTGCTGCCCTGCTTATCATTGTACTTTTACATTAACCTTGAGCTCAGCAGTCCCAGTTGGCTTAGCTCTGTTACTTGGAGCAACAAGCAACTTTGTCTTTCAGGTTAGAAACTTTTTGTACTACTTTTTGATGAAAATAGTTCACTGCTGGAAACTGCTCTAACTCCCCCATAAGACTTAGCCATGGCCCTGGATTTTCAGAGGTCTTTCCCACCCCTAAGGTGCTTTTGAATAGATTGCTTTATTCAGTTATCTATAGGGTGTTTCAAATGTTCCTGTGAAGGTGTGTGTGTGTTTGCACCTCTTGAAATCTTTCGAAGCATAGCTTGACTGAACACAGCTAGTGGTAAACTGGAATCAGGGTTAAGACCTAGGCCTTAAAAAAATTCAGGAGATAAAACAATGCAGTTGACCACTTGAGAGACTAACTGTGCTTTTTTTATGATCTTTGCTTACTATTTATACCCAACTGCCTTATGGCAGGATACGCTTTGTGCATACCATTAAGTGTGTGCTAAATGTACTGTGCTGTAAGTTTTATTATTACTCTAAACTTTATTCATGTTTCTTTCATAGTTCATAGCTCATTCATACACAATCTAAAAATTACTTGGAGACTGATGTATAACTAGGAATTAAGGGGCAACCTGGCACCAAATAGGAATCTAGAGCCCTGAGTTCTAGATGTGACTCATCTAAGAGTGAGTTGCATTTCATTTGGGCAGTTTATTTAAAATCTCGGGTCCTTAGTTTCACTAAGTGAACACTAAATTAGGTAGGATATGCTATCGTTACAGTGCATTTCTAGCAAGAAGGGAGATATAGAGAGAGAAATAGAGACAGAGACAGAGATTTGCTTTAGCCATTGTAGTTTAGAAAGTAGTAATAAAAGGGAAGGTTAGCAAGCAAGCCAACAGACCAGTTTCAGACACTGTCTGAATAAGTGTTAAATATTCTGGTTGAAAATTCTTCCTTAATTGATCACCATTTGTCTTACTAATCAAATTTAGATTTTACACAATCGAATGAATGTAGAATGGGTGAGAGAATTAAACACTTTAGGTTCTTGCTTTTGGTTTATCTTTGTTTTGTGGCTATTGCTTTACTTTTGGTTTATTCTTACGATTTTAGTGTGGAAAATTAATAAATTATTCAAAATATCTGGTTTTGAATTCTTTGGAACAACACAGTAGTCTATTCTACTTATTTCAACTCCATAGGTTTCTCCACAGTCTAAGGAAAATACCCAAAGTGCACGTTAGATAGCGATGTAATTATAATAAATTACGCAGTGTCTAAAAATGGAATGTTAACTATGTAAGACAAGGCAAGAAGATGGTTTTAAATATCTAAATAAGTAGATTTTAAAGTGTTTGGGACAATTAGTTTGAATCAAGGAGAAAAACAAACAAACAAAAGAACGCTTTT
Organism: Mirounga leonina; assembly: GCF_011800145.1. Classification (NCBI taxonomy): domain Eukaryota; kingdom Metazoa; phylum Chordata; class Mammalia; order Carnivora; family Phocidae; genus Mirounga; species Mirounga leonina. The sequence continues at coordinate 12,359,242 of NW_023270431.1, forward strand.
TATTATTCTTCCGGATTATATTTTAGATGGTAATTTAGATAACTAGTTCACACAATTGCAATATTTTCAAAATGAGTGGAAATATTTAGACAAGCAACATTACTTTTAAAATGTCACTAATACAGGGCGCCTGGGTGGCTCAGATGGTTAAGCGTCTGCCTTCGGCTCAGGTCATGATCCCAGGGTCCTGGGATCGAGTCCCACATTGGGCTCCCTGCTCCTTGGGAGCCTGTTTCTCCCTCTGCTTCTCTCTCTCTCTGTCTCTGTCTCTCGTGAATAAATAAATAAAATCTTTAAAAAAAAATGTCACTAATACAAACTACTCAATTTATTTGGAGTCAGTTTTAAATTATAATTTCTATTTTCATCCCTTAAAAAGCTTTGCCACTGATGTCAGGAGAGGTTAATTGTATCCTCATATAGTGATGTTATTAAAGTATTTAATATTCAAAGATCTGAAATCACTTTTCAAATACTTAATTCTTGCCAACCTATACATGTTTCCTTTTTTCACTATAAAGCAGACCTTTCTGCAGCATAAAGTTATATTAACAGTTTGTATTCACCTCATTTTTTTAAGCCTTAAGTTTTCTTTTTCTTTTTTTTTTTCTAGCAGTAGTTTAGGGTTTTTTGTTTTTGTTGTTGTTTTGCTCTGTTCCTAAAAATAGTTTATTTCCTTTAATGGTGGTGTTTTTGAGTTTTGGCTTCACGGAATTTGAAAATTTTTTCTTATATTTAACTAATTTCCATGACAATACTAGCACTTTCCTCTTTGCCTTCCTTAGTTTACAAAATAGTACTTGGCAAACTCTTGCTCTTAATATCATTTAATTACATGCAACTTAACATAACACTTTGTTAGAAAGTATAGCAGGTCAACTGCCCAAGCTATTGAGTAAAGTCTGAAATTTAAGTTGATGTCCAATAGAGCAGGTTTGATATTAAATATCTCTTAGGAAGAAAACATCACAAACCGAGGGTGTGCAGAGGTAAGTTGTGTAACTTCCTCATTGCAAAGGAGGTGATCTGAGAGGAAAGACAACAAAGAAGAATTTTACACACACCTTAAAAATAAAACAAGAGAGAAGGAAAGGACCAAAAGAAAAGAAGCAGGTGTTGTTGAAGTATGTGCAAACTTAATGACACTTAGAAAGTGCGTTCATTTTTGTTAACCTGGGCTACCCACTGGCATTGATTGGGTATAAGTACTAGCTCCTCAACCCTTCCTTGTCAGTGCTAATAATGGCACTAATTCCTGGCCAACAGCAATGGTAATGTTCTCACCTGCTAATTGCCATGGTCATGTTGGCAGTGGCTATTGAAGCAGTGGAATATTTGGGACACTGAAGGAGAAACACCAACTCAGGAGCATGTTGTAGAATAGTCTAGGAAATCTTTGATATAGGCTTAAATTATCAAATATTTGCAACCATACTAAGCCAGGACCAAGAAGGATATGCATGCCAAGCGTATACACAACTTGTGAGCAGCTCATCTCATTTCTGCATGGAATATTTCATTGAGGGGGGCGCCCGGGGGGCTGTTGGTTAAGCATCTGCCTTTGGCTCAGGACATGATCCCAGGGTCCTGGGATCGAGCACCTCATCAGGCTCCCTGCTCCACGGGAAGACTGCTTCTCCTTCTCCCTCTGCTGCTCCCCCTGCTTGTGCTCGCTCTCTGTCAAATAAATAAATAAAATCTTAAAAAAAATATATTTCAATGAGCTCCTCCTATTTCTTTTCAACAACTTTCAGTTTTGTTTCTTCAATCCATACTTACTACAAAAGGCTTCCTCTCCACCTACAAATACTTCTTCTTTGCATTTAAAGCGTTGGAGCCTCTAGCTAACGGCCACTTCTACACATTTTGGTTTATAAAGTACATACAGGCATACTGATTATTTTTGCAATTTTATTCTCTTTAATAAGGTCCCCTAAGCATTGCCCTGATTTCAAAAGGATAGAGATATATCCAGGCTCAGAATTACGAAAAAGCCTTGTTGATAAGTCCTTGATTCCAATGACTCAGTTTATGTTAAGGTGTGACAGTTATTGCACATTAATTAATATCTTCAATGTCAAAATATTTTAATTTCTGATTATCTGTATAAATCTCTATTGTTCACTTCTTTGTTATTTTTGATTACCTTCAACTAGTAAACAATATTCATTGGTTGCTATTACTGATAATTGTTTTTATATTTAATAACTAATGCATAATTTTAAGTATATATTTTTAAATATGTTGACTCAATACAATTTATCTTTATTTTCTTTACCATTTAAAATAATCAGGTTAGCAGTTGTTATTTTAAACATCACAGCCTTGGGTGCCTTGCACTCAGTTTTCCTAACGTTATGGCATTTGTTCATTAGTTGTTTTTTTTCTTTTTAAGTAAAAGTGTTTGCAAGATTGTGGAATGAACATTCGTAATTGTCCTGTTTGTGTATGTTGTTGTGACGATTTTCAGTTAAACAACGAAACTGTTTGTCAACATTTTCAAAAGGTTTCTCTTTTTTTTATTACTTGAGTAAAATAATAGAAATATAATCATAGGTTTGTTTAATACAGGCAAAGTCTATGCTAAAAAAATCTACATAGAATGATTCAGTGGAATAACAGACCACATTTCAGGAAATAGTAAGACAATTGAAAGAGAATGGGCTAGGGATGCATGGGTATTTAGATAATTAGACTGATTTTATACCTTACCTGGTTAAATTTTATATGTTTTGAAATTTAAAGTGACTAAAATTAGTGGAAACTTATATGTATAAATATAAGATTTTATGGAAAATTAATAGATTTTATATATAAATTATAGTAAACATATTTTTCCTGTTCTAGAGAATAAATATCTTTTAGAGGAATATCTAATATATTAATATCCATTGACATGTTATTTTGATTGGTGAATTGTGTGATTTTTTAAGAATATGCTTTTTTGAAATAAAACTTATATGTTTAGACATGGAAATAATATTATTCTAATCAACTCTCTAATTTAACTTACCCAACTTTGAGCACATATCTTTCCTGCAGTGGATGAATGAAAAGGAGGCATTTTTAGGTTACTTTTCCCAGAACAATATTCATACACAACAGAATCTAATGATTAAAAGCATTTGCCTTGTATAATTTCTGAGTAAGTTCTGTTTTTTTGCTTCTATTTATAATTTCACACTTTAAGTTGAGCAAATAAAGTGTATGTTTAAGAAAATACATACAGGTAAGTCAGTGAGGTTTTATCAACATTCTCTCTCATGAATGTTTAACTAGCTGAACCATTTATACTTCAGTAGATTAATGCAAATAACTTTCTAGTGTGCTACTTAATATTTAGAGTTACCTGTAAAATTTGCAGTTTCTCAAGAAACCTAAAGCAAGTTTACTGAATTTGTGCATATCTGAAAGCAAATGTTTTGATCAGGAACACTATTTTAATAGTTATATACATTGGCATGCTAAAAACTTCAAATGCTTTCAAGGCTAAAATACATCTAGGGTCAGCCTGCTAGTATTGTTTTATTCAGAGATTTTGTCTCTTCCGAAGAAAATTGTGGGTTTAGAAGATGAGTAAGGGGCAGGTAGAAAGGAAAACTTGTAAGGAACTTCTTATATATAGATCCCAGAAATCTGTACCTATTTCACCTTACAAAGAACTTTTTCTGTAGGATCAAAACATTTGCTCATCATATGACAATACTCTAGTGCTCTTTGTGGGCCTTCTGTCTCTTCTTTTCCAGATGATATAATTTAAAACCAGTCTATTGACTCTTCCTCAACCCTAGACTCTACAAGCAATCTAGGAGGCAACTCACTCTTATGTCAGTGCATAAATCTGGTATTCTCTCTGCTAAATTCTGATTTGATTCTCTTTTTTAATATGATTTCTTCTGGACTGATAGTCCTGTTTAGTATATAACCTTTTCTTTCCAGAAATTAGAGACCTTTTCCTAAACTCCCGACCCATTATCAGATCTCCTTAATTCTACCTTTTCTAAGCCTGGATCTTAGCCTCACCTGTTGATAGACTCAAACCCAATGTTCAGACTTTCTAAATTCCTCATATATCATCAGTTGATGAGCCTTGGCCTAATTTCTTGAACCTTTAAAAGCCAGAATAATTCTTATCACCAAAGCTGTAATTATAAGACAGAATAAAATAAGCCTGGTGAGTGTGGAGATGCCATATTTACTGAAAATATTTAAAATGTCTTATCATCATAAAATCAATAACTCTATTGAAAGCATGATGGTCATTTAAATATGGAATGCCATATTGCAACATTCCACCTTTATAACTACCAACTGATGATTCTTCTAGTTAAATATGATAAACTAATGATGTAATGTGTGGTGATTATCATAACAATAAAAAATTAAAAAAATAAATATGATATATTCCAAATTTATTAGACCTGTTATACATATTTGACAAACAAGTTAGGATCTTTCAACTTTTATTACATATCTACTAAATACTGGTCATCATTAGACACTTTGAGTAATTTTTTTTTTTTTTAAGATTTTATTTATTCATTTGACAGGGAGAGACACAGAGAGAGGGAACACAAGCAGGGGGAGTGGGAGAGGGAGAAGCAGGCTTCCCGCAGAGCAGGGAGCCCGATGCGGGGCTCAATCCCAGGACCCTGGGATCATGACCTGAGCCGAAGGCAGACGCTTAATGACTGAGCCACCCAGGTGCCACCACTTTGAGTAAATTTTTAAAAATACTAAAATATATGGCCCCTTGAGGAGTTTTTAAACGTAGTGGTAAGGCATGACATAAATGTATCTTGGTCTACTGGACATCAGTTTAAGTACAAGGGAAATGCAGAATTAGCTATTCTGATTAAAAGTAAATATATGCTTAAATTGAAGGATTTGAAAACTCATGAAGGCTAAAAATCAGAAGGACTGAGGAGTGGTTAATGCATTAGGCAACCTTTATAGAATGGTGATGCTGTCAAGGGTTAGGGGCATTGTTATTCATTAGAAGTCAGCATGGATTAAAAAAGATTTATGAAAATATTGGTACAAAAGTTCTTGCCTTAGAAAGTTCACGGGAACAATTTTATGTTGAGAGTTATCTTGCCATAGTCTGAGTGGTATCAAAAATACATGAGGAGTTTTATGCTGAGTGACATGACATCAGAACCTATTACTGGCTTTGAGAGTGATTTAGGATTAGGAAGGATATTGTAAAACAAGAATTTATACAAGTAGTCATTAGTCAAACATAGCTTTAGTGTGACGGAAACCAGATAGCAGGATGCATGGGATATTTTAACTACATTTAAAACTGAAAACCAAAATATTGATAGAAAATAAATAAGAATAAATGATTGGGGAAGAGTGTTTCATAATGGCATAAGTAGTTTCCTCTGGAAAATAAAAAAAAAAAGCTTCAGGAAATTGTATTTGCCACATATCTGAATTTTGTTTCATCTAATAATAGGATTAATTTTCGCATGCATGCTCAACAATTTTTTTTTTTTGAGACCATCAAACCCACTCTGAGACTTTAACAGCTCTTTTAGGGACACCACATTCTTACAATGAGACCCTCTTACACAAGGAGGAAGTCAAAATTTCCAGCCAGACAGTACTATTATTTAGTTCAGTGAGATGAGAACTCAAGTAATTTTAAGGCTTTTAGCATTTCCTAGGTTTTTAGGCTCTCCTAAAGTAGTTCCAGTTTGATGTATAAATCTCTTCTTCACAACGGTAGGAAGAGTTAAAATTGTTAAAATGAGAAGATTTTATCAGAGTAAAAGTCATATTGAATATATTTAAATGCACAGGAAATTATATGACTATCATTTTTTTATTATATGCAGTGCTGGCTGGTAAATCAGTTCTTAATTTCTTTATTTGTAGCATTTGCCAATTTCTGTGGTATAAATACTTGCTCCATGGTCAATATCATGCTACCAATGCTGTAATAAGTGGCTTACAAAATTCTAGAATATTTAAAAATTGATGCTCATGACCCCAGTCATGCAGGCTCCAGCACAGCACTAATAAGCAATACTTTAAACCTAATAGATATGGGAGAAGGCCTTTTTATTGCACAGGATTTTGAGACAGTAATAAGTGCTGAATTTAGTAAGCAAATGTTTATAGTTTTCCTCCTGGGAGTTCTCAGTAAAATTATCTTAACCTAGCTAATCAGTACTTGGGTTCTCTCCATAACCCCATCCACAGTCCCAGTGATTTCTAAGACCGAATGCTCTAGCCCTGTCTCAGTCCTTGTCAGATGGCCATCTCCTGGGTTTATAAGTGAACTTTTAATTGGCTTTGTCCTCAAGTGGAATGCAAATAAGACACCTTCATTTAATCCTCTCACAACCCTTCTAATTTTTCAAAAACAATCCAAAGATGGACTGGAAAAAAAATGGAAAATAAAATTTCAATTTTCCAGATGAGATAACTATAGCTCAGGACATCCAATAATTTTCTTTTTTTTTTTTTTAAGATTTTATTTATTTATTTGACAGGGAGAGAGAGACACAGCGAGAAAGGGAACACAAGCAGGGGGAGTGGGAAAGGGAGAAGCAGGTTTCCCGCGGAGCAGGGAGCCTGATGCGGGGCTCGATCCCAGGACCCTGGGATCATGACCTGAGCCGAAGGCAGACGCTTAACGACTGAGCCACCCAGGCGGCCCCATCCAATAATTTTCTTAAGATCATTCATGCAATGGGTCAGACACTTCCCAGCCCATTCTCTTTTTACTATATCTCCCTTGACCACATTGTATGTTGATTTCTGGTCTCAGCAACATGGTGAGATGGAAGAAAGAGGACTGTCCTGAAAAGAAGATATCCATGAGTATGAGAAAAGAGGAGGCCTTAAAGTCAAAGCACTAATCCTGCAAACTGATGTTACATAAACACAGACAGTATTGGACCAGATATTAGCAGTAGGGATGAGGGGGTCAACTTTCACTGCCCAAGAATAACAAATATGCTTTGGCCGGTCCTAACACAGAAGGTAAATTTGTATTACATTTATCCAAGGAAGAGATTAAAAAACAAAACAAAACAACAGAAGAAAAGAAGCAAAAACAAAAATCTGCATCTGTCTAGATCATTGAGTTTACCAAAGGTAAGAAAAGATAGACTCTGAAATCTCAAAGCCCCTGCCTTTTGTTACACTCTACCACTGAATCCAGTTTATACACCATGTTGCTGGTCTCCTAAGTTCAGAAATTAAGAACTATGGACTTATAAAAACTGTAAAATGACAGAGAAAGGCATATGACAACAAATTCTGTAAAACAATTCTACTACCTAAGGTATGCATGATTCCACAGGAAAAAAATTAAAACTCTTAATGAAGATGAGCTAACAATACAAAATTTCAATCTCACAAGGAATATTATGCTCTTGATGTGCCCACTGACAGAACAAAGGATAAGAATTAAAATTTTAAGAAGTTATGACAGTTGTACAACCTGTGAGAAATAATAAAATTAGAGTATTTAATTGATTACACATAAAAAGGGGCTATAATGTGGACTATAATAAACAGATATTTTTAAAGATTTTATTTATTTATTTGAGAGAGAGAGAGAGAGAGAAAGAGAAAGAAAGAGAGCACCAGCAGGGGGAGGGGCAGAGGGAGAGGAAGAAGCAGATTTCCTGCTGGAGCTTGATGCAGGACTCGATTCCAGGACACTGAGATCATGACCAAGCTGAAGGCAGACGCTTAACTGACTGAGCCACCCAGGTGCTCCAATAATGAACAGATTTTTAAAATATAATTTCTAGCAATAAATGTGTGTATAATAATAAAATTGAAACACTGAAGAAATAGATTACATATAGCTAAAGAGAGACTTGAGAATGGAAGACAGACTTGAGTGTCTACCAGGTGTAAAGCTCCAAATTGATGTTAGGTGTATGCATGAGCATAACAGTCAAAATTTAGAAGTTTTCCATCTATATACCTTAAGCCAAAATGATAAATAATGGCCACTTTATGGATTCCTCCTAAGACATGATTTCTAGTGACTCAAAAATTTTCCCCATAATGTAGAATATAGAAAATCTCAAATGCCCTTTTGTACATCAATATTCTTATAAAAATTCTAGACTTTAGAGGATACTGTTCCTTTGAATACCAGAATATATGGCATTATTGGTGGTGGTGCTCATAAGACAAATCTTGCCTTGGGTGCCTGGGTGACTCAGTCGGTTAAGTATCTGCCTTCAGCTCAGGTCGTGATCCAAGGGTCCTGAAATTGAGTCCCACATCAGGCTCCCTGTGGAGCCTCAGCCTCTCTCTGTCTCTCTCTCATGAATAAATAAAATCTTAAAAAAAAATAAAAATATTTCTTAAAAAAAAGACAAATCTTGCCTTGATTGTTATTATTAAATCTTTGCTTTTGTTGGGAAGATTAACTGTGAAATTCTAAGTGTCTAGTATAGTGCTTATTGTATAGTCAGTATTAATAAAACAGTAGTTCTTTTTGATTTTGTAAACAAAATTTAAAATATATTGCAAGAGATAGACTTACCAAGCATTTTAGGACTTTCTAATTAAATAAAATACATCCTACAGTAGAATTTATGCTCCAGGAATTCCACTTTCCCAGAAACTCCATGGTGCACATCAACATCCTTAGAGTGCAGTTACCGCTTTCTCCCACCTAGTCCAAAACTGCATTGTAGCACCCGTGTCTTACCAATATCTCTACAATTTCCTTCCTTCAAATTTAGAAGTACTATGTATTTTCCTTAAAAAAAAAAAAATTAAAAATCTATCCCCTTTTGGTCTCATAAAGAAAGATCATATTAAAATCCTCATTTTAGAGATTAATATAGTCATTTTCTATTGTTGCATAGCAAATTTACCACAATTTAGTGGTTCAAAACAATACATATTTACCACCTCACAGTTCCGTAGGTCAGAAGGTTGGGTGCAGCATGGCTAGGTTTTCTGCTCTGGGTTTTGCAAAGTTAAAACCAATGCTTAGGTCAGGTTGCATTCTCATCCGGAATTCAGAGTCCTCTTGTAAGCTCATCTGGTTGGGTCAATGATTGCAGCACAGAGGTCCCCATTTCCTTACAGGCTGGGAGGGTCACTCTTAGTTCCTAAAAGCCATCTGTATTCCTTGGCATGTAGCCTCTCAATCTTCAAAGCTAGCAATAGAAAATTCCTTTTATAAAAAAAATCTTCAATGCCAGGAAGACCCCTGTCCATCTTAAGGGCTTACCAGATTTGGTTAGGCCCACCAGATGGTCTTCTTATTTTTAGTCACCTGATTTGGGATATTAATTATAGCTGCAAAATCTTTTCACTGCAGCATCTAGCTGGTGTCTGATTAAAGAGGGAAACGGTAGATATAAATCAAGGCCTGGGAATCATGGGGCCGTCACAGAATTCTACCTTCTACAATTAAAAAATGTAGGCTCAGAGAAAAACAATAATTAAAAGTCATATGATCGGTTAAAAATCAGGACAGTATTAAATTCTACAGAATTTTGTTAATCTCACTGTAATACACTCTCCCTTTCTTTTCCCATTATCTTCTGATATTCCTCAGTTACTAAAGGAAATTGCATCATATTTTTTCTTCTCTTACTCCCATATTTTTTCTTTTTATCCCCTCTCTACTTCACTTTAAATTTAGGGGCACCTGGGTGGCTCAGTTGGTTAAGCGACTGCCTTCGGCTCAGGTCATGATCCTGGAGTCCCGGGATTGAGTCCCGCATCGGGCTCCCTGCTCGGCGGGGAACCTGCTTCTCCCTCTGACCCTCCTCCCTCTCATTCTCTCTGTCTCAAATAAATAAATAAAATCTTTAAAAAAAAACTAAATAAATAAATAAATTTATTATTTACTCAACACAAATGCTAAATAAATGAGAATGAATAAATGAATCACTAACTTAATAAACAAATGGTGCTTATTCCATCTGTCCTCAGGAGGATAGAGGATAAGTACTGAAAATGGAAGAAGGAATATTATTAGGAAGCTATTTCAGTAACATATGCAAAATATGATGATTGCTTAGACTAGGATGATATGAGTGGTGATGAAGAGATGTACTCAGATTCTGGATTTAAAGGTAGATTGGATGTAGTATGTGTGTGAGAGAGAAATCAAGAACAGTGACCAGGTTTTTGGCTTGACCCCATGTTAGAGCACACACATTATGTACAAAGCCAAGAAAGACCCATGGATGGGTAGATTTTAAAGGTGAGTTACATGAAGAATTCAAAATTTGAATAGACTGATTTTGAGGTAAAAACTCAATTGTTGAATAGGCAGTTGAGTATGTGAGTCACTAAGCATTACTGTGCTAGAGATATAAACTTGGGGATCTTTGGCATAGAGGAACTACTTAAGCCCAAAAGTAGTTTAGTTAACCTAAAAAAAGGCAAATTTAAATAGAGAGTATAAGGGGTTATTCCAACATTTAGAGGTTAGAAGGATAAGAGCTTTGTAGCAAAGTGGAATGTGGATTAGAAGACTCAAAAGGCAGATAATCTCAAAGGCCAAGTGAACAAAGTATTTCAAGAAGAACAGAGTAAGCAACTATTTAACATGTTGCTGGTAGATGAATTAAAATAGGTCCTGAGAAAGTGACCATTTAACATGACAATGTGAATGTGATTGGAGAACACTTTCAGTGGAATAATGAGAACCAAATGAATTCATGAGAAAATGGGAAATCAGGGATTGGAAACAATGAGTATATAAAATTTTGTTGAGGAGTTTTGCTATAGGCAGTGCTGAGAAATGGAATGTGAGAAGTGAGAGAGAATTTTTTTTTGAAATTGAAATGACTATAGCATATTTGTATGCTTATGGGACTGAGAAAATAGAAGGGAAATTTGGTAATACTGGGGAAGAAACAACTTCAGAATTGATTTCCTTGAGTGAAGAGTGGATGTGATCCATTGCAAATAGAATGGTCATCTTAGATGGGCACACTGATTTTGTACAAGGAAGGAAGGCAGAATGTATAGGTTGGTAGTTCGGTGGGAGACCACATAGAATTTCTCTCTTGATTGCTTTGTTTCCAGTGATTGATCTATCATCTATCTATCTATCAATATATTCCAGGTGTGTGTGTGTGTGTGTGTGTGTATAGATATAGATATAGATATAGATATAGATATAGATATAGATATAGATATAGATATATAGTCTGTAAAACCTATGATAAATTATGCCTCACTATGAGAAATAAGATCTTCTCTAAAGACTCATTAAGTTGCTCTAACTCTAACTAATATTTGTCTTTACTCATGGTTATCACACAAAATATATATCCATGCATAGATTTTTAGTAACTTCTAGAAATGTAGAGGGAATGTGACTAGCAGCCCTAACATAAAAAGAGGAAAGTATCTTTGTTATAGGGATTTGATTATTAATGAATTGATAATGAATAATATAATTATACTACCTCCCCCAGAATAATCTAGGGATACAGAAAATTTATCTTTACAAAGTTCCACAAAGTGGCAAAAAATTCCACAAAGTTAACCTAGAGACACAGAGGAAATGCCATGTGTGGAGCCTTGTGGATCAAAGGACATATCACGGTTACAAAGCAATTTCCTAGTTTTGCTAGAGAATTATGCAGTGAGAAAAAGATTCACATTATTTTTTAAGATAACATGAAAACTTTCAATTTTATACTCTAATGGTCTTAGTCCCTCTCAAAATACATTATTTCCTGTGCATAAAAAAGCTGTTATATATATTTTTTAGTCTACAGATATGTGTGTGTTTTTGCATTACTTCAATATAAATCTGGTATTAAAGGGAGACACTGCAAATTAAGAGAGTCATCTTACTGACTCTTTTAGAAAAAGAAATAAGATTGTATACAGGAAAATAGTTTTTCATTTCAAAGCTACAATTCAAAATGACATTGAGCTCTACATTACTTTCATCATTCTTTCAATAATACATGTAACATGATCTGTGGCTATAAAATATTAAGACTGATTTTAACATACCAGACATACATTTAGTGATCTCCTTTCAGAGGTAGCCATTATGTTGCCCTTTCTGAAATAGTAATTGGAAAATGCCTTTTGAAACTGTCTTCAGGATCTTCTGGAAAATGACAGCAGTGAAGGTAGCATAGTTTTTGATCTTCCCTAATTTCAAAATATAAACAGAGTGACTATATTATATTAAACACATGTTTAGTATAATTTGTTACATTAATTATATATATGTAATTATATATACATATATATTATATTAAACACATAATCAAAATTTATAACAAAACTAGATGAATAGATGTTCCCAAGAACCACAAGTTGCAAGTAGGTAGCATTAAACTGGCAATATACAACTGTGTGTTATGTCCATCTGTGCAAAAGATAACAGAATCAATGGGTGACTGATGGAAGTGAGAACATAAAACCTCCAAAAGGCAACAAGTATGCATTGGAAAGCACAGACGACTAAATGGAACTTGATGGCTAAACCTGGAAAGGGTTTTATTTATTTCAGTAATGAATGTATGGGGCGCCTGGGTGGCTCAGTTGGTTAAGCAACTGCCTTCAGCTCAGGTCATGATCCCACGGTCCTGGGATCGAGTCCCACATCAGGCTCCCGGCTCAGCGGGGAGCCTGCTTCTCCCTCTGACCCTCTCCTCTCTCATGCTGTTTCTCTCTCGCTCGCTCTCCAATAAATAAATAAATAAAATCTTTAAAAAAAAAATAATGAATGTATGCATGTGTCCGTGGAAAGTTCTGAAGCTACACGAGCATTGTATATCCTGTGAACTTTTGAAACTGACCAGTCAGGACTCTCTTCTAGGAGAAGGGCCCACACTTATCAGAAGCTATTTAGAGTAGAAAGAAATTGAACAGGATAAGAACAGGCAGAGACCAAGTAATGAAAATATCTAGCTGAAAAAAACAGGGCTTAGGAACAGAGCCAGGAAATGTCATAAAATAAGCCATCATCATTGTTTAACACTACCCAAAATTTTGGTAAAGGTAGACAATCTATCTGATTCAAGCATGCTTAGAATTTAAGTAAACTAAAATTATACGTAGGGGCACCTGGGTGGTGCAGTCAGTTAAGTGAACGACTCTTGGACTCTTGCTTTCAGCTCAGGTCGTGATCTCAGGGTGGTGAGATGGAGCCCCACATTGGGCTCTGCACCCAGCATGGAGTCTGCTTAAGATTCTCTCTCCCTCTATTATGCTAAGCAAAATAAGTCAATTAGAGAAAGATAATTATCATATAATTTTACTCATATGTGGAATTTAAGAAACAAAACATAGGGTCATAGGGGAATGGAGGGAAAAATAAAATAAGACAAAATCAGAGAGGGGGACAAACCATAAGAGACTCTTAACCATAGGAAACAAACTGAGGGTTGCTGGAGGGCAGGTGGAGAGGGGGTGGGATAACTGGGTGTTGGGCATTAAGGAGGGCACTTGACATAATGAGCATTGAGTATTATATAAGACTAATGAATCACTGAACTCTACCTCTGAAACTAATAATACACTATATGTTAATTAATTGAATTTAAATAAAAAATAAATAATAAACTCTCTCCCTCTTCCTCTGCCACTCCCCCCTTTCTCTCTCAAATAAATCTTTAAAAAAAATTTAAAAAGTAAATAAAATTACATATATATGAACAAAAAAATTAGTATTAAACCTAACCCAAGGCTACTATAAGGCAAGGAGAAATAAGGAAGAAAGTAACTTCTCCACAGAAAATGACAGGGAACCAGAAAGCAGGCTCAAAAGAACATATTAAAACTATACTGTACTATTTCAAAATGAACTGAAAAATACCAAGGAAATTATATAATGTATAAAAAAATGTTTTAAGGTGAGAAAACTTTAGAAATGAGGTAGATCAAAAAAGAATTAGAAATAAAACATTTTACATAAGAAAACTAAACTAGAATGTACAAAAAAAGGAAATAAACACAACAAATATATCCGTTAGAAATACAAGCTAAAAAGAAAAAAAAGTAAAGATAAAAAAATAATGATGAGATAAGGATTTGAAAATGATAAATATTGTAGATAAGCAAGTAAAATGAAGAGAAACTGAATCTCAGGAACCTTATCTATACTTAGATCTCTTCTAAATTGATAAATCAACCTTGAGCTTGAGCCTGATGTCATGAGATAAAACTTATAGGTAGTTCTATAAACGAGTGTCTAAATGATAGAAAAAAATGTGTCTAATGTTTTAGACAGAGGGTAGATTAGTTGCTTTTAAAACATGGCTGTATTTTTTTTCTTTTTATATTTTTCCTGCTATAGACTAAATGATTGTGCCCTTACAAATTCCTATGGGGAAACTTAATCCCCAATGTGATGATATTTGGAAGTGGGGGCCTTTGGAAGGTGATTAGGTCATAAGGACAAATCCCAATGAATAGAATTAATACGCTTATAAAAGAAACCCCAGAGATACCCCTTGCCCCTTCTACCATTTGAGGACTCAACCAGAAGATGATGGTCTAAGAACTAGGAACTAGGAAGCAGGCTCTCACCAAACACTGAGTCCGCCTGGCTTTGATCTTAGACTTCCTAGGCTCCAGAACTGTAAGAAATAATTTTCTGTTCTTTAAAAGCCATCCAGAATATGGTGACTTGTTATAGCAGCCCCAATAAATTAAGATAGTGCCCATCAAGTTAGGTAACTGTCTCCCATCTTTAGAAGCAGGCCTGTAACTGCTTTGACCATGGCATATGAGAAAATTAATTTAAAAATCTTGCAGTTTCTCCTATATTCACTGGGAATAACAGAGCCCTCTGTATCCATGTAAGATATCTGTAACACTGAGACCCCCATCTGTAAAGAGAACATGTAGATGTGTTCCACCAATGGTTTGAGCAAATCCTGGCCTTAGTCATCCAAATTCAGCCACCAGATGTAAGTGAAAAAGCTATTTTAGTCATCAATTTTCCATCCCAAAACATCATGGAGTAGAGAAGAGCTATCTCCTCTCTATTCTTTCCAAATATCTTTTCCACATCTGTAAGCTTAATAACACAGTTGTTGTTTTGACTACTAAGTTTTGGGGTGGTTTGATAAATATAAGTATATATATATAGGACATCATCACATAATCTAGCACATTTTCTGGAATTTGAACAAAAGGAAAACAAATCCTTTGGATATCTAAGGGGAAAATGTGACCTGTGAAAAAGGAAATTAGATTATCAGGATTTCCAACTTTATTTCAGAGGAAAATAGGGTAAATATGTAATATTCTCAAAGAAAATGTGATAAGCTATTTATATCCAGTAAAATTGACCTTCAATTATGAAAGTCATAAGCGGTTATCAACACACAAAAACTCAGGGAACATAGTTCTCTTGTTTTTATCCTGATACATGTGATAAAGCTCATAGAGAATGAGTTTCAGACAGTTGAATGGACTGTCGAAAATGACTGGAGAAACAGTGATGTAAGGACGTGAGGTGGGTATGCCATACATAGGTAGATGTAAAAACTGAGGTTGAGGATTAAGTAGGAGAGAGTATAGTATTTAATGACTATAAAATTTGATGATGTAAATATAATAAAACATTAAAATATGCAAGGAGAGTAGGGGATACATGTTGAAAAGCATTTTAATGATTTTTAGTAATCATGATTGATAACGATAGTATTACTATTGTTTTTGTGAGACTGCTGTATGAATTATGTGGAATAAAACAAAGAATTATCATCCCCTGTGTCCTTCAGAACCAGGTTTGTTAGTGTGGAAGAAAGAAGATCTAGATATATTTGGAATGAGTTTGAGTAAAAAGCCTATAGTCTAATTTGAATTGAAATCATCAGTATGAACTCATAAGACATTTTATCTTTAAATATATTGTGTCAGGGATCTATTGCACCACCTGAAACACCACCTGAAAACTTAAAGGCTTAAGACGATCATTTTATTTGTTCATAATTCTTTGGATTAACAATTTGGGTTTAGCTGGTCTATTATGAAGGTCAGCTGACGGTTGAGGACAGGCTGGTTGTGCTCCAGAATGGCCTCCTTCACACATTTGGTATTTGGTTTAGGTTTCACCTGGACCCTCCCTCCATGTGGTTTCTCCTTCTCTAAGAGGTTAGCCCAGCTTCCTTCCCTTGGGATTATAACAGCAAGAGGCTGTTGTAAGAATTCATGAGGGCTTTAGGTAAATCGGAGTAAGAAATCAAACATTTATATTGCCTTTCCTACTAATGTACAACCAAATAATAGGTGAGGAAAAGCATTTCCTTATAAAATTATTCTAGTTAGTAAATGAAAATAAAATGATAGATTATCACCACTCTGCAACCTTTAATCAAATATAGGATCTAGGCATTGGTCAGCAACTGATGCTAACATCAAAAAGAATCCAAACCAGTTAAGATATGCCTCCTGAAAAACAAATACAAATACTTACACACACATACCACTACCCACAGTCTCACCAAAGGGATCAAACTTAACCCTAATCAGGTTCTGGGTCTAGTGGCCAGTTTTCAAGTACAGAGGACATTTTGTGTTACACAAAAAGCATGCAATCTACAACATCTAGGTTGTGGGAAACTCTACAAGTCACATGGCCTAAATATTAACATTTTTAAAATTTAAGTAAAATAAAGGGGTAGAAAAGGACCCTGTAGCTTAAAAGAGACTTAAAATATGTATCATTATTTAAATGGGCAAGACTAAATGATAATGTCTAAGAATGCACACTTGAATGATAAAAAAAATCATAAAGAAAGGCAAGAACATTTCTGATGATAAAAATCAGCAGAATGGAGGGCACTTGAGTGGCACAATGGGTTAAGTGCCTGACTCTTGATTTCTGCTCAGGTCATGACCTCAGAGTGGTGAGATGGAACCCTGGGTCTGGGTGGGGCTCCACGCTGGGTGTGGAGCCTGCCTAAAGATTCTCTCTCTCTTCCTCTGCCCTCACCCCCACTCACGCATGTTCTCTCTCTCTCAAAAAAAAAAAAAAAAAAAAGGTCAGTATAGTGGTTATTTTGGAAGGAGAGCTGAGATCAGGATGGAGAATATAAGGGCCCTCTGGGGTGTCAGGCTCAAAGTTCTATTTTTGACAAGGAAGAATGTTTGATGAGGTTTAGGACAGTGATGACATGAATATATTCTTAATAAGTGAAGACTTATAGAAATTCAACAAATCTATCACAGACATTCAGGCCAATTCTCCAAGAAAAATTCAAAAATTTTTTTTTGTAAAGTACTAGTTATTTCTGAATAAACACACAACCTTTAAAAGTGACTACTTGGGAGGTGTTAGTATGGGGATGTGTATATTCTTTTTTTTTTTTAACATTTTTTTTATTTAAATTCAGTTAATTAACATATAATGTGTTGTTGGTTTCAGAGGTACAGGCCTGTGATTCATCAGTCTTATATAATACCCAGTGTTCCTTATATCACATGCCCTCCTTAATGTCCATCACCAATTACCCCATCCCTCCACCCCCCTCCCTTCAGCAACCCTCAGTTTGTTTCCTGTGATAAAGTGATTCTTATGGTTTGTCTCCCTCTCTGGTTTCATCTAATGTTTACTTACAAATTCACAATGCCGGGCGCCTGCGTGGCTCAGTTGGTTAAGCGACTGCCTTCAGCTCAGGTCATGATCCTGGAGTCCCTGGATCAAGTCCCGCATCGGGCTCCCTGCTCGGCAGGGAGCCTGCTTCTCCCTCTGACCCTCCCCCCTCTCATGTGCTCTCTCTCTCTCATTCTCTCTGTCTCAAATAAATAAATAAAATCTTTAAAAAAAAAATTCACAATGCCTTATAGCTACATATGTTTATTTTCATTATGACTTATACAGTGGAGAAAATTTAATCATCTGGTATGAAGGGTGGGAAAATTTTATATAGAAATGTGTAATAAAATGTTTTATTTACAAAAAAATATGTTGTTAGAGTCCATTTCATGTGTACACACACACACACACACACACACTATCTAAAGGGAGGCCTGTGTATTTAAAAAGTGTTTCCAAGAATAAAATAAGAAAATGTATGAGGTTTAGACATTTTGAGCAATGGTGTTTAAGAGAGTGGAACAGTCTAACAGAGAGGACATTTGATTGACAGGCTTGAGGATGACTCAACTTGTGAAGAGAAGGATAACAATAGTGCTTCAAGCTAACTTTCTATTTCTGCTTGGATTATTTGAGAAATTCAGGCAAAATTCAAGCAGTTGCTTCAACTGTTCACATCACCTCTGCAGTAGGATATGGCTACACTGGGAAAACGAAGCACACTGATTTAATAACTGACAAGGATGCAGGATATGTAGAAAGTACTGGTGACTGACATTACCGTGTCAGTGCCCTGATTTCGATTTTCTATAACTTAAGAGGAAAGTACACATGTATGATAATCAGTTTTGACATTCTAAAAAAACTTTCTCAACTGCCTTAATATTTTGATTAAATGTGGATGTAAGTAACAAACCAAAATACTTTGGGTGTTAATGTTTCATTGTAAATAGCACCATATATTTCAGAAATCTTGCAGGAATTTATTGTATAACAGTATAAATACAACCTATTTCAAAGCAAACAGTATAAAGCAAAAGGGATGTTGTCTTTTGAAATATGTTCAGATAAGGAAGAAGAAAAAATCTTAAATTTAAAAAAATGAGTAGGAGAGACAAAGAAGCATATAGCAAGAATTTCTTTAATAGAATTGAAATTGGTTTCCCTGGACTTAAAATACTAAGGAAGGTAATGAACTAGAAAGTCTCTAGGCCAAAATCAGCCAGGAGGTTATTGCCATGAAACTGAGTTGTCATTCCATCCAGGGAAAATTCAAGGATATGAGAGTAGATCACACTCATTTGACTCTAATCTTAATGTGTTTGGACCTAAATGGCAACCAAATTAATGCTTTTGAGTGGGATTCCCTTCTTATTGCTTCTGCATCTAGGCTTGAAAATTGTATGGCTTTTACTTCTCATCTGTTTTCCTACTCCTGCTAACCCTGATTACAAAAATTCCTTTTTGGTTAAATTTACATTATCTTCACGCATCTATGCATTTCTCTTTCCACAGGAATAAATGCTGATTTACACAAAAATGAACTCTTCATTGCAGAAGAAAAAAATATCTTGGGGCTGTCTTTAGCAAGCTTTACTATTCATGACTTTTATACCACAGTAACACTTTTGTTAGACATCTCTCCATTATCTGGTAATTGAAGAAATGTATTTCATTGTAGGTTTTAAAGTTAGCTTATAAACTGAACCATATTCTTCCAAACCATATATATATATAATCTGGTCATCTGAAATAGCAATGGATGAATACATATTTCTGTATTTGGACTCACATAAGTTATACTGGACAGCAGATCAGTCTATTAGTCTATTTTGTTCTTATACATATGTATATGTGTATGTATGCATAATGTTGGTCTAAATGCTAAATAATATAAATTTACATAAATATCTAATAAAATATTAGTTTTATTCGTATAATGAACAAATTAGTTTTCAGTTTCATCATATGCAAAATGGGCATGGTTACTGTGCTTATTTCATTGGGTTTCACTTGTTCAAAAAAATATACACACTAGAAAAAAATAATGCTTCAAATGAATATCTAAATATGCTATATATAGTGCATACTATATAGACAGTTCTCAGGGAGATAATAACTTTCAAGACTATCTTGGTAAAAAGAATTACTTTTGTATTTTTATAAACACAAAGTCTTCTCTAGATTCACATATTTATGTTTGAAAACAGTTATTACCACATTTGTGCAATCTGCTTTCTTTAATAACATAATTAAATAATATACTATATGGAAAAATAGCACAAATAATTTCAAGTGCGTAAGAAAGAGATTAGCCAGTCAAATTCAGTAAATCAAAACTCAGCCTTTAGTCTAATATAGCATTTCCTGAGGAAGTTTAAACAAGCTCATGACATGATTGTTGGAAGCCATTTTGATTTGTTCCCCATTAATGAAGGTATACAAGAGTATAATAAATGTTTCACAAGTACTCAAGGCTAACCCCAAAAGGTTGGCTGCTTCTGTCACTTTCCAAACTCTCCTCTAAGACTAGACTACTTTTGGAATGCACCACTAATTTTGATGAGACAGCAGCAAACTTGCACCTAATTCTAAACACTTTTACAGTTTTACTACTTGGGGCTTCTGGGTGACTCAGTTGGTTAAGCATCTGATTTCAACTCAGGTCATGATCTCAAAGTCCTGGGATTGAGCCCCGAGTCAGGTTCTGCACTCAGTGGGGAGTCTGTTTCTCCCTCTCCTGCTCACTTTCTCTCTCCCTCTGTCCCTCCCCCTGCTCATGCTCATTCTCTCTCTCTCAAATAAATAAATAAAAATCTTAAAAAAATAATTTTACTACTCAATACAATGGTAGTTGCCAGGGGCTGAGGGGTGGGGGAGATGGGGAGATGTTGGTTAAACTTACAGCTATAAGATGAGTAAAATCCAACATGGATCAATGGAACAGAAGAGAGAACCCAGAAATGCACCCTCAGCTATATGGTCAACTAATCTTCAACAAAGGAAGAAAGAATATCCAAAAAAGACAGTCTCTTCAACAAATGGTGTTGGGAAAACTGGACAGTGACATGCAGAAGAATGAAACTGGACCACTTTCTTACACCATACACAAAAATAAACTCAAAATGGATGAAAGACCTAAATGTGAGACAGGAAACCATAAAAATCCTAGAGGAAGACACAGGCAGCAACCTCTTTTACCTCAGCTGCCACAACTTCTTACCAGACATGTCTCCTGAGGCAAGGGAAACAAAAGCAAAAATGAACTACTGGGACTTCATCAGTATAAAAAGCTTCTGCATAGCAAAGGCAACCATCAAAATAATGGGAGAAGATATTCACAGATTCATCAGATAAAGGGCTATTATCCAAAAACTATAAAGAACTTATCAAACTCAACACCAAAAAAAAAAAAAAAAAAAAGTCAAGAAATGGGAGAAGATATGAACAGATATTTCTCTAAAGAAGACATCCAGATGGTTAAGAGAGACATGAAAAAATGCTCAACATCACTTATCATTAGGGAGATACAAATCAAAACCATAATGAGATATCACCTCATGCCTGTCAGAATGGTTAAAATGAACAAGTCAGGAAAAAACAGATGCTGGTGAGGATGTGGAAAAAGGGGAATCCTCCTACACTGTTGGGGGGAATGCAAACTGGTGCAGCCACTCTGGAAAACAGTATGGAGTTTCCTCAAAAAGCTAAAAATAGAGTTATCCTATAACCCAGCAATTATACTACTATTTATCCAAAGGATACAAAAATAGTGATTCTAAGACGCACATGCACTCCAATGTTTATAGCAGTAATGTCCACGATAGCCAAAATATGGAAAGAGCCCAGATGTACATCAACTGATGAATGGATAAAGAAGAGATGGTAGAAACACACACACACACACACACACACAGGAATATTACTCAGCCGTGAAAAAATAATGAAATCTTGCCACTTACAAAGATGTGGATAGAACTAGAATGTATTATGCTAAGCAAAATAGGTCAGTCAGAGAAAGACAAATACAATATGATTTGACTCATATGTGGAATTTAGGAAACAAAACTGATGAATGTAGGGGAAGGGAGAGAAAAATAAAGTAAGATAAAAACAGAGAAGGAGGTAAACCATAAGAGACTCAACTATAGAGAACAAACTGAGGGTTGCTAGAAGGGAGGTGGGGGGGGTTGGGGTAACTGAGTGATGGGCATTAAGGATGGCATGTGATGTAAGGAGCACTGGGTGTTATATGCAACTGATGAATCACGAAATTCCACCCCTGTGACTAAAAATGCACTATATGTTAACTAACTTGAATTTAAATAAAATTTAAAAAAAAAATGAGTAAGGTCCAGGGATCTAATGTAGAACACAGTGACTCCAGTAAAGAATATTCTATCACATACTAGAAATTTACCATGAGAGTAGAGCTTTCACCATAACAGCAACAACAGCAGCAAAACAGTAATTATGTGAGGTAAAGGATGTATTAACAAACCTTATTGTGGTAAACCTTTTCCAATACATATGTTTATCAAATCATACATTATACACTTTAAACTTATTCAATGGCACAATGTTATTGGTCAATTTTATATCAACAAAGCTGGTAAAAAAAAAAAAAAAAAAAAAAAAA
>NW_023270431.1:12381510-12477374 GCF_011800145.1 Mirounga leonina
CTCTCTGTCAAATAAATAAGTAAAATCTTTAAAAAAAAAAAAAATTACCACTCCAGATATCCGGTATGACTGACTCCAAAAGGAAAAAAAGTATATACCTCAATAGTATTAGCACCAACATACTTAAATGACTGCTTTGTATAGAGTTTTCCCAGCTTGTTTCTCTGAGCTGATTTTCATCTGCCTAATTATGTGCGTATAGAAGGCAATAAAATCATACAAATCAATATCATAACTAAACAGATGAAAAACAATAAAGCAAAAGCATATGTGCACATGTTATTATAACTATTCAACTAAAAAAAAAAAAAAAAAAAAACCGCTCTATCCCACTTGGAAAGCCTCATTTTAATGGCTTTTCTATCATAAGAAACAGTCTTTCAAAAACACTTTTTACACAAAAAATATGCAAGTAATGAAGACACCCACACCCCAGTTCCTAAAGCACCTTAATGATAGATATTGCAGCAACAAAACAGGAACAATAAGAACACCAGCCCTTCTAGTTACAGAGTTCTCACTCAGTTTCAAGGCCACTGCAGTACTTTAGAGGAGAAAGAATTTGGCAAATAGACTACTCAGGAAGCAACAGATCTATTTTGTAAAGTAATGGAAAAACTTCTATGATTTAGTTATAAATTGAAATATTTCTACACTTTTTCATTTGTCAATCCTTGAAGCAGTAAAAAAGGAAAAGAAATAGGATGATGGGAAGCCTAAGTGAAGTGTTTTCTTCATGTTTTTTATTCTTGCCTTTTCATTAAAGAAAAAAATATATAGAATGTGTTTTTATGGGACCAGTGAATCAAAGATTTTAATGGAAATTATTTTTAACCCTTTTTATGCAAAGATAATTTTAAAAGGAATAAAATGGTGTCTTTATAAATGTGTTATTCTATATTCAGAAATTAATGATTTCTGGGCTCTTAATGTGGAGGTTAAGAAGATATGAAGAGTGTGTGTGTGTGTGTGTGTGTGTGTGTCCATATATATGTGTTGAGAAGGGAAAAAATAATAGACAAATATTTCTTATAGGTACTATTCTATAATTTTCCCCAGCTAGTTCTGAATTACTAATCAAACCTCATAGCTCGTACAGTTGAAGTAACTTCCGATTTCCTTCCTATCTTTTGTGAGGCTGATTAAATTTAGCACTCATGATATTTAGGCTTTTAAAACAGAAGAGCATATTTGACATGAAGCAATTAGACTAGGAAACACTGTATAGATTTCTTTCCTCACATTTTTTCCCACATACCTCTGTTCTTGTTACGGAACCTGGACTGGATCTCCTGACAGAAGAACCAAGCGGCACCTGGAGATCTTGGAGGATAGGAGGTTTATTTAACGCCAGTGGGTTCAGAGGAGAGAGAAGAGTGGTCCCAAAGGTCTGAGCCCCGAGCACAAACAAAGGGGGCAATTTATACACTTCTACTTCCACATACTTGGCACTTTGGGCACGTGCGTGAAGCAGGGCAGGGAGAAGGACCCGGAACAGCCCCAGGGCAAGGACTGGGACTCTCTCGCTGGCTGGGTCAGCCATCTTAGGACACAGATTTTCCTTATCATTCCCCCCTTTGATGCCCCTTTAAACACCTAGTTTAGAGGGCATCATTCTGTTTGAGTCTGAGGGTTGACTGCAAGGCTTGGGGCGACTTAATCCTAAACTTAACAGCACACCAGGTAGCAGATGACCAGGACTGACTGGGGCCAGGAAAACAATGGTGAAATGTGCTCAGGAGTAGACAGCGGAGGGCCAGTAAAAGTGGGATCTATGACCTTAGGTAGAAGCCTCTGGGGGAAAGTCCAGTCAGGAGGGGCAACAGTATAGAGTCCAACTCCCAAGATGACAGAAATCATGCCTATGAGAGCCAGGGACCACAGTGAGAAGGTGTCCATCAGTCAGTGGGGTCTCGTCGAAGGAGAGGGTGGAGTGGGTTTGTGAAGTTTGGATAGACTGGTGCAGCTCCTCATCCAAATGATGAGCTTTCTTCTTTCTTCCAAATGAGTCCTCTGTCTGGAAGGAGTGTACCTGAGACCCTAAGGAGATTGGGGCCTTTCAAAGGTGTACTTTTGTAATTTATTTAGGGTGGCCCCCAGGGCCTGAAGCTGCTCCTTTATCCCTTTATCTCCAACCTGATGCAAGTTTCCTGGAAGACTTCCCAAGCATGGCGGAGGCCATCCATATATTAATTCAAATGGGGAGAAACCTGATATCCCGGGCATGCAGCAAACATGCAGGAGAGCTAGGGGTAGCAGATCCGGCCATGGAAGTTAGTCTCCTGACAAAACTTTGCTAAGGTTCCCTTGAGGGTGCGATTCATTCGCTCTACTTTCCCTGAACTTTGGGGCCGGTAAGCAGTGTGGCGTCTCCAGGTGATGTTGAGAGATTTGGTCAAGACCTGGACAATGTCTGCCACAAATGCAGGTCCATTGTCACTATGGATTGTTAATGGCAGGCCAAACCGGGGCATGATCTCCCGCAAGAGGACTTTAGCTACTTCCTGCCTTTGCTCCGTCCTGGTCGGGAAGGTTTCGACCCACCCAGAGTATGTGCATACTATTACTAGGAGATATTTGAACCCCCTGCTCAGTTGCACATTTGTGAAGTCTACCTCTAGATCTTTGAAGGGGGTTGCTCCCATCCTCTGGACACCTGGCAGGGACCATGGTGCAGATCAAGCATTATTTTTAGCACATGTTATGCATCATTCACTCATTGCTCGGCATAGTGCTGACTGCTGATTGATGTAGTAGTGCTTCTTGAGAAGGGCCTCTAATGCAAATTTTCCCAGATGAGTGAGTTGGTGCTGTTCCTTGACTAGATGCCCTTCAGTTGCTGTTGGAACAAAGATGCACCCATGTGGCATCATCTATCATCCCTTTTCAGTCAGGCTGGCTCTCTCAGCCATGGCCCATTCCTTTTCCTTTTTAGTGTCAGAGAGACTTCTTCCGGGGATGTTAGGGCCATGGTGAGGGAAGGGGCTCTGTCTATGTCCTCACTGACTGCGGTCTTGGCTGCCTCATCTGCCAGACGATTTCCCTGTGCTACGGGGTCGTCTCCTTTCTGGTGTCCCTTATAGTGCAGGATTGCTACTTCCTTTGGAAGCCAGACAGCTTTGAGGAGTCTCAGTATCTCCTCCTTGTTCTTGATAGCTTTTCCTGCTGTGGTTAGGAGGCCCCTTTCCTTGTAGATGGCTCCATGTATACGTACAGTAGCAAAGGCATACCGAGAGTCAGTATAGATGTTGACTCGCTTCCCTTCACCGAGGGTGAGGGCTGGGACTAAGGCATATAGTTCAGCCCATTGAGCTGACCATCCAGCTGGTAATGCCTTAGCTTCTAGGACTTCAGTGGTTGTGGTTACTGCATAACCTGCTTTCTGGGCACCCTCTTGTAGGTAACTGCTGCCATCACTGAACAGCGTGAGCTCTGGATTCTTTATGGCTTGATCCTACAGATCCGGACGGCTAGCATAGATTTCATCAGTCACCCCGGAGCAGTCACGGTCTGGTTCCCCCTCTTCCATGGGGAAAAAGGTTGCTGGATTTAATGTCCTTACTGTTTTGAGGGTGACCCGCAGGTTTTCACAGAGGAGCCGTTGGTATTGTGCTAGTCAAGAGTTGGAAAGGAAGCAGTGTCCCTGTGCATTCATGAGGGACACAACTGCATGAGGGACCTTGACGTTAAGTTCTTGCCCCAGGGTAAGTTTGTCCGCTTCTTTGATGAGTAGGACTGTGGCTGCCAGTGCCCTGAGGCATGGTGGCCATCCTGCTGCCACGGGGTCCAGCTTCTTTGACAGGTAAGCAACTGGCCGCTGCCAGGTCCAACAGTCTGGGTGAGTACGCTGAGTGCTATTTTTTCCTTTTCAGTCCAGGCAGGGGGTTCTCGATCTGGTCCCCCTAAGAGATCATAAAGTGGTCTTGCTATTGCTGAGAACCCAGGGATCCAGATGCGGCAGAATCCTGCAGCCCCCAGGAATTCTCATAGGCCCCTTTTTGTCTGGGGCTGTGGGAGAGAGATGATGATCCTTTTCCTCTCTGGCCCTAGTTCTCTTTTCCCTTGGGTAAGGAGAAAACCAAGGTATTGGACCTGTTGTTGGCAGATCTGTGCCTTCTTCCATGAGGCTCGGTATCCCAAGTCTGACAGGAGCTGTAGGAGGGTCTTGGTGTCTTTTGTGCAGTCTTCTTGTGTGTCACTGGTGAGGAGGAGGTCATCCACATTTTTTTTTTTTTTCTGAGCCACTTAGGTGCCCCCAGGGGTTGCTTTTTAAACACACAGCTTCTGGGATATTCCCCCCATCCCACCCATTTTGATTCAGTGGGTTTGCATAGGCCAGCTAGTATTACACCCAGTGTTCATCACAACACATGCCCTCCATAATACCCATCACCTGGTTACCCCATCCCCCAAATAGTTGCCTTCTTAATAAGGTCCTCCCATGTGACTCTTATAAAGGAGGTTTGGAAACAATGTCTTCAGTTCAATCAGAGGCTAGTGTGTCCAGTGGGCTCAAAGGTTATCTGAGCCTAAGCTTGGAGAGTATGTCTCAGTCCAGGAGAAGGATGGGGCAATCAGGCAGATAAAGGAATTCATGTCGGACATTGTGGCTCCCGAGTTCACAATGGTGAGCCTGGCAAAAAGGCTGTTGTATCGCCCGCAAACCAGTGGCCCCAAGAATGGTTGCAGTCCTTTTGCTGAAAGGGGTCACGGGAGGTGACGACAGAGTGCTTGGCCCCAGTATCAACCATAAAAGTCACTAGTTGGCCCCCCACCTTCATTCTGACTGTGGGCTCATGGGGACCAAGGAGGAAATAGCCTGGTCTCCCTCAGTCTGAGTCCATTCCCACAAGGCCTATGAGGTCCTCCTCTTGGGGTTCTTCCTTATAGAGGCTAGGTTTTTGAGCCTTTCCCTGGTTAGGACATTCACTTTTCCAATGTCCTTTCTCTTTACAGTAGGCACATTGATCCCTTGCCAAGGGGGTTCTGGGCTTCCCCCCTTTTGGTGGTTTGGGTCTCCCCATCTTTGCATTGTCCCTTTCTTTCAGGGCAGTGGTGAGGAGGCTGACTTTCTTTTTCATCTTTTTGTCAGCTTTCCATTTGGCTGCCACCTCCCTGTTCATGTAGACCTTATTGACAATCTCTATTTGTTGGGTGATGTTCATCCTGGCAAAACCCTCTAGTTTCTGAAGCTTTTTGCTGATGTCTGGGGCAGCCTGGGCCACAAAGGAGGTGTTTACCATATGTTGGCTTTCCTGTGCCTTGGGGTGTATATCCTCTAGGCTTCACATAGTCTTTCATAGTAGTCCCAGGGGGACTCCCCTGGTTGTTGAGTGACCGAGGATACCTTAGTCATGTTCATTGGTTTCTTAGCTCCTGCCCAGATTCCCCAGAGAAGGGCCTCCTGGTACCAGCAGATGTGGGCCTGTCCCTCAGTTGTGGTAAAGTCCCATGCTGGGTGCTCTTCAGGTGTGGCTGTATTAGCCCAGGCAGCAGGGTTGATGACTCCCTCTGGTGCGTGCTCTTCCAGGTACTGCTGTGCACCTTTCATTATTCTTCTCCTTTCCTCTGTGTTAAACAGGGTGCGGAGTAATGGTTGGCAGTCTTCCCAGGTTGGCCGATGAGTCTGGAAGAGGGATTCTATGAAGTCTACCATGGCCTGTGGTTTCTCAGAGTAGGATAGGGTGTTATGCTTCCAGTTGAGGAGGTTGGTGGTGGAGAAGGGCTAATAATATACATCATGGAATGAACGGGTTGAACCGTCCTGTTTTCATCACACCTTGCGGGTTCCCGCGTCTCTCGTACCAGCATCTGGAGGGTGCTTGAGCCCGGCCTGGGGCGCAGGCTGGATGCTGGTCCTGGAGAAAGTGGATCCTTTGAGACTAGGGGCACTGGTGAAACTGAGGGTGGCGGAGTGTCTGGAGCTGAAGGGCCAGGTGTAGGCAGTTTTGTGGGTATGTATGGTGGGGGCAGGTTCGGTTCATCCTCGGGATCTCCAGCTAGGATTTGTGGAGACTGGGGCTTTTGCTGATTTTCTTTAGGTCGCTTGGATGAGGCAATTAAGACCCTGGCCTGCCTCTGCCTGCAAGTGAATCACACCCAGGGGGGCAGCATCTGAGCAATTCCTAGCCAGGAGTCAATGTACGGAAACTGGTCAGGGTGTCCTGGTTCTCCTGTTATGACTTGCCATACTCGATGAATCGTTGGGACATCCAATGTCCCTTCTGAAGGCCACCCAACATCAAAGGTGGGCCATTCCAATTCACATAAGGTTCTCAACTTGCTGGGGTTCATCCTGACTCCATAGTCTCCTGAAAACCCCTTCTTGAAATTTTTGATCATGGTCTCTAGAACCATAAGTTTACTCTGCCCTGACCCCATGGTGATGTCCCCGTGTGCGGTGGTGCAGAGGCAGACAAAGGGGGTGGTGCCTCCTGAGATGAGACCAATCAGATGCCCATCTGGCCTTGTCCTGAAGGAGCTTAGGTGAGGCTTAGCCTTAGGGGTCTCAGCGTTGTGACTTACGATCGGAAACTATTCCGATGCTGCCATAGACTGTATGCTGTTCACCACGGAATCGCAGATGGGCCCACTCAGACTCTGTAGGCTTCTGGGAACCTTAAGGGTGCCCGCCCATGGAGTCACAGAATCAGTCCGCTTGAGCAAGCCAGGTCGGACTGCACATTCACTCACACATTCACACTCCCGAAGTTATTACGTTCCCTCCCTGGGAATCCCTACCTGTGAGACATCTAAGAGGTCTCTGGGAGATGATCAGGCTCCCCTTCCACCCCAATGGGAGTGGGCCTGTCTGGGTCCTGGGGCCCCAGACCTTATTGGAATCCAATGTTGGGACCAGGTCCTCACCTGCTAAGTCTCCTAGAGTCTGGCAGGTACAGCGGAGCGGGGCCGCCCGAGGTGACCGGGGCGGGAGACTGCTGAAAATTAGGCAGGGCGCACCTTCTCCATTATGATCCCTCATTCCATCACCACCCCACTGTTGCCCCAAACTGGTTCCAGTCAGGGAACCAAATGTTACGGAACCTGGACTGGACCACCCAATGGAAGAACCAAGTGGCACCTGGAGACCTTGGAGGATAGGAGGTTTATTTAACTCCGGCAGGCTCAGAGGAGAGTGGTCTCCAAAAGTCTGAGCCCTGAGCACAAACAAAGGGGGCAATTTATACACTATTACTTCCTCATACTTGGCACTTTTGGTGCGTGTGCAAAGTGAGGTAGAGAGAAGAACCCGGATTTGTGTGGGCGGGAAGCAGAGCAGGGAGAAGAACCTGGAAGAGCCCTGGGGCAAGGACTGGGACTCTCTCACTGGCTTGGTTGGCCATCTTAGGACACAGATTTTTCTTATCATTCTAATTTCTAGAGATAGATATCTTTTACTGAAGGGGCTCCATGGGTTGTGCTCCTTTATTGAAGAAATAGTTAAAGTGATGGTATTGACCCCTCCTCAGGCTGACCAGGGATGACTGACTTGCTGGTTTTTCCTCTTGGGAAAATGTCCAGATCAGGACCAAGAGTACTGAGATAATTTACACTTCCACTGGAATGACAATTAAAAAAAAAAAAAAGTTTAGGCCACATTAATGGATATTTATAAAATATTATATATACAAACAGAGGGAAGGGATTCTTTGCAATTACACCATACACCAAGAATAGGCAATAAATCAACTCTCATAAGTTTCAAGAATCAAAATCACGGGGTGCCTGGGTGGCTCAGTCATTAGGTGTCTGCCTTCAGCTCAGGTCATGATCCTAGAGTCCTGGGATCGAGCCCCGCATCGGGCTCCCTGCTCGGCGGGAAGCCTTCTTCTCCCTCTCCCACTCCCCCTTCTTGTGTTCCCTCTCTCGCTGTGTCTCTCTCTGTCAAATAAATAAATAAAATCTTTAAAAATAAAAAAAATAAAATAAAAAGAATCAAAATCACATAGAGTATCCTCTCTGACCACGATGTCATTAAATTAGAAATCAGTAACAAAGAGATATTCCACATATGAGTGAAACCATATGATGACTGTCTTTCTCTGATTGATTTATTTCGATATTTCTAAACAAGTAATAATGAAAACTCAGTATTTCAAAACTTATGGAATCCCAGTTAGTCAATGTTTGGAGGGAAATATATATTTTTAAATGTTTATTAGAAAAAGGGAAAGATGACAAATAATGCCACCACTTTACAAAGATATTTTACAAAAAGCAAAATTAAATGAAATTAATAAAAGAAATAAAATAACAAAAATAATACCAGGAATCAATGAAATACAAAATAGATAAACAGTAAAATCAATAGTCAAAATTAGTTATATGATGCAGTTAAAAAAATTGTTAAATTCCTTGGAAGACTGATCATGAAAATAAAAAAGGGAGAAAAATACACACAGTACCAATATTGTAATAAGAGGGAATGTCATCACAGATGATATTAATATTTAAAATACAACACTGTGCCAATAAAACTGACAGGTAAAATGTACATATTCCCTAAAAATCACAACTTACCAAATCTGAATCAAAAAAAGAAAAACCTAAGTAGCCCTATATCTGTTGTTGAAATTTTTTAATTGGAAAAAAAATACAAAAAAATTCCAGATACGGATAGCTTCACTGATGAATTACATAAGGCATTTAAGGAAGATATAATATGGTATCATGCAAAGCTTTTGGGAAACAATGAGGAGAGAACATTTCCCAGCTTGTTCTTTTGAAACCCACATAACCTTGAGACAAAAGTCAAGCCTATTACAAGCAAAGACAAATGCAGATTGATATTCCCCATGAATATAACAAAATATTAGTAAATTCTATTCAACAATACGTAAAAAAGATAATACATCACGCCCAGATAGGTCTAATTCCAGGATTGCAAAATGGTTTAACACACAAAAATCAGTGAATGTAATCCACTACCTATTTTTTAAAAAATCATATAATGACATCAATAGATACAGAAAGCATCATTTAACAAAATTCAACACTGATTCACGATGAAAGCTATTAGAAAACCAAGAGAATTTCCAGATCAAAAAGTAGGCAGTCGTATAATAACCTGTAGCTCACATCACATCTAATGGGGAAATATTGAATATTCCCTCCAACTCAATATTGAGAACAAGAAAAGAATGTCTCCTTTTAACATTTCCACTCCACTACTCAACAGTGAGATCACATCTATCCAAACACTTCTCAAGGGTGTGGTGTTCAGACAGGCACTATCGTGATTACTTGTAGCCATAATTTTCTCTAGTTACTACAGTAATTTTGTTCAAAGAGTTTCTATGAAAATTTAACCAGGATTTATGTCACATAGGTCAATCAAGGTGTCTACTGATGAAAAAGTGTAGGTTCTCTGGTTTTCTAAAATCCACATTAACGGTAAATAAGCCACAAGTTTAATATTTCCCATTATTACATGACTAGATCAATAAGTCTTTGCAAAGCACATCAAGCTTTATATAATTATGTAATTATATAATTATAACAGCATTCAAAGTTAACAGGTTAAAACTATAATCTCAATCAATTTGAAATTTCTTTTTTTTATATATATATTTATTTATTTGAGAGAGAGAATGAGATAGAGGGAGACAGCATGAGAAGGGGGAGGGTCAGAGGGAGAAGCAGGCTTCCTGCCGAGCAGGGAGCCCGATGCGGGACTCGATCCCGGGACTCCAGGATCATGACCTGAGCCGAAGGCAGTCGCTTAACCAACTGAGCCACCCAGGTGCCCCTCAATTTGAAATTTCAATGTGATACAAGATGATAATTCAAAACATATGCTTAGAGTATAACAATTCTGTGGAGATATAACAGGATATTTTATGGCATCAATGGGGTTTTATTAATCGTAATTTTGCAAAATATTATAGGGAGGCATATAGAAATCTGAGAACTGATGTGGCAATTATTTATTTTACAATAGCAGAAAAAGTTCCCACTGACACTCTAGTAGGAATCTAAAAGGAAAAAAAGCATTTTGGGGCATCTGGATGGCTTAGCCAGTTAAGTGTCTGCCTTAGGCTCAGGTCATGATCTCAGGGTCCTGGGGTTGAGCCTTATGTGAGGCTCCCTGCTCAGTGGCGAGCCTGCTTCTCCCTCTCCCTCTGTTGCTCCCCCTACTTGTGCTCTCTCACTCTATCTCTCAAATGAATAAAAAATAAAATCTTTACAAAAAAACAAAAGAAAGCATTTTAATAGCACTGTTCCTCAGATGAAAGAAGAAATAAACATCATACATGAGAAATAGCCAATAAACATTAATTGTAGTGCCTTTAAATAAAATTTGAAGAATAATTTGAGTTACAAAATATTGTGCTAATGAATTGGAAAGCGTGAACAGTTTAATTTTATGAGTGTGCTTTCCCAATCTGATTAGGGTCATTCATTCATTTTCCCCTGAGCAATTAGTTATTGAGAAACAACCATATGCCTGGTACTGTGTTTTGGTAATGGAAACTGGAAATAGAAAAGTAGATAAGACAAGGAATTTCTGATCCAGTAGAAGAAATAGAGGAGATAACTAGTAAATTATTATACTACCATCATACAGTAGCTGTTGCAATTATATGAACAGATGTGGAGTATACAACGTCCAGTGAAGTCATGACTTGAAGAGGAAGGAGCAGTGTTACCAAGGATCCTTTCTTACAAGCTTGAAAACTGGAAGTCTCCTATGTGAGAAGGGAAAGAAAACGCATTCCAGGCAGAGAAAAACAAAAACAGAAAAACAAAAACAAAATATCGCGTTGTTTAATGATACCTTGCTTGTTTGAGAAATATTGAAAAACTTGGGGTAGTGGGATCCCAGGTTGTACCTGTAGCAAGCAGGTGGAGAGGCTTGGGGAAATAGAAAGGAAACATGAAGCTTTAAAGAGAAGTTTAAGCAAGGTTGTGGATCATGTTATAGCCTAAGCCAAAGTGGAATTTTATCCCGTAGACAAGCAACAGGGAAGAGCTACTTTAAAACGGGAAGTTACGTGAGAAATTGTGTTTTTAGAAAGATCTTTATGTGGCAATTTCTCAAAAGGATCTGTCTAGCAAGAAACTTGCAGGAAGGTGGCCAGTTGGGAAGCTGAAGCAGCATTTCAAGGGAGAAAGGAGAAGTTGGACTTGTAGAGAGGGAATAGTGGCATCTAAAGTAGAATTCTATACTATCACTATGTACATGAGCACTGTTGTTTTTTGTAATTAGGTACACCATTGCATAAAAATGTCTATGACATCCGTAATCCTTTTACACAGCTTCTGTCTTCGTTTCTTTATTAATTTCTCTCTTTCCTTTCCCTGTATGGCTAACCACTCATCCTTTATGCTAGAAGAGTGTAAAAGTGAGCTGTGCTTGATTCCTCATTGATGCATCTGAATGATTTAAAACAACAAAATTCTAGATGGTAGACACTTAACGACTGAGCCACCCAGGCGCCCCAAGATGGTAGACACTTAAAAACTGTTTATTCAATCAAATTAGTCTAAATGCCCAGGGTGCTTAATGGATGGCACATTTTCCCTATCTTCCCAATTGCAAAGGTATGTGAAAAGGGATGCCTCGAAGGCAAAATAAAATCCATATATTTTTTAATGCAGCCTTTGAGGAAAGTGTGGGAAAAAGCTGGGCCTTGATGAACCTTTAACTATCAGTCCTGCTGCAAACTAACCATAGGCAAGTTTCCTAGCCTCACTCAACCGCAGTTTCCACATCTATAATTAAAAGTGACTGGGGGCGCTTGGCTGGTTCAGTCAGTTGGGTGTTTGCCTTCGGCTCAGGTCATGATTCTGGAGTCCTGGGATCTAGCCCCGCATTGGGCTCCCTGCTCATTGGGGAGTCTGCTTCTCCTTCTGCCCCTCACACTGCTCCTACTCTGTCTCTCAGATAGATAGATAGATAGATAGATAGATAGATAGATAGATAGATAGATAGATAGATAGATGATAGATAGAAAGATAGATAGGACTGATTCTTCCATCTCTTCAATGACACGTTTCCCTGGAGATTGTGAATTGTGATCCTGGACAAAAGACAAGGAGAGAGGGAACATTAGGTTTGTGTGTATACACACACACACACACACACACAGGACACAGAGGACTATTTAACCTCAGGACATGTTAGGCAATGGAACCTCTACCTTTCTCCTACTTCTCTGCCACAATGAGACATGTTTCTTTAAGGAGGGAACTGCACCGGTTAAGATTATCACTCACATTCCAAGTGACACAAAGTCAGCTCTATCCAGAGGCATAAGCTTCCATTTTCCTTGCTAGTTCTACATCATGATTTTACTCTTCCGTCTATTCATTTTATTCATAATAAAGGTGACATTGCTTGCGACATTGAAGATATAATTTGGCCAAGTATAAACAGCACCAAAAATTGCTGAACACGAGGATGATTACCCTGTCAGCTAAGATATGCGGGCAGGTTTGGGGATAACAAGTAATCACGGTATTCACAGTGTTCTACAGGCTGAATCTCCTCCTCCATTCATAAGGAGCAGCTAGTGACATTTAACTCATTGCTTTGTTATGTCAACACTCATGTGTTGGGTTTTTTCAACGATGACATGAAGTTTCTTCACCTTACCAATATGTTTTCACTTCATATTATATCACAATTATAAAACCTACTTATGTTACTGTTATTTAAATCGGAATGCTTTACGGACACATAAGAAAAAGCACAAAAAATATGTCGATGGTATTCTTAGATGTATTTCTAATAAGTGTTTTTTTTCCTGTCAAAAAAGATAACTAGCAAATAACTATGCAGTGATTTTATAATCAAACTCATCCTGTAAACCTCCACGACCCTCTGTCACACCCTCAGGTCATGATTTACAGTAGAGTTTCTAGGTGCTGTCAGGACATCTAAGAACTAGAAAACTTTCTTTCAACTTTTCAAAACTATCCAGTTTCAAATCACAAATATTTATTAAAACTAGAGACACTAGAAGTCTAGTGGTCCCCTGTGTCCTGGAGAAATCTCTGCAAAGAGGTGGTCTGCACCTGTGCTTCTCAAAATTTAACGTGTATCTGAAGAAACTGCGGATCCTATTAAAATGCAGATTCTGGCTCCGTAGCTCTGGGACAGGGCCTGAGAGGCGGGAGCTCTAACAAGCTCCCAAGGGAGGCTAGTGCTAATGGAGAGTGGAATACACTTTAAATGGCAGCATATAGCCTCTTCCCTCCCCAGGAAACACTAACTGCTGGTTTCTTGCTGCATAAACCACAGTAAAGACAAAGTTGTGGAGGCTTGTTTTGGCAGGTGCTGTATAAAGTGATTATCTCTACTAGCACAGTGCCTGGCATAAGTAAGTATTACTGCGTATTTGCTGAACTGTTAATCTAGACAGTGAAGCTTGATCCAAACAAGGGCCTTGTTTGTGTAGCTCTCACAACTACGGGAAAGTCAGAACTGGGTTAAATAGTAAGGATAGTAAGAACTGTGAAAAAGTGAGGAATCATTTGCAATCGCTGATGAAATACCTTTTCAATGTAAAGAGTCGCAAGGTATTGTTCTCTGATTAAACCAGGTGTTAATTCATACAGCATTCGGAGAAGTAAATTGAACTTCTGGAGCATGAGTGTGGCGACTTTTAGTTATAAAGTTATTTTAAATTTGTGTCAAGTTGTGCTATGCAAAATTATGTGACTCAGGTGTCTTCATGTGTAATTATTTTTGATTGGCTTTTAAATAAATATATGAACTTATTTTTTAAAGATTTTATTTATTTATTTGTGTTAGAGAGAGCGCTTGTGTTCATGAGCAGGGTAGGGGCAGAGGGAGAGGGTGGAACAGACTCTCCGCTGAGCAGGGAGCCTGACAGGGGCTCAATCCTCAAATCCCGGGATCATAACCTGAGCCAAAGGCAGACACTTAACCGACTGAGTGCCGCTATATGTGAACTTTAATTACCACATTAATGTTATTAATGTGTCAACATCTAGGCAAACACATTTCCTATTTTTATTTCCATTTTTTAAAGAAACATTTTATTAAACACGTTACACTCTATCAAAAGAGAATTTCCAACATACTCTCGGAGTTACCAGTAAGAAAATCCATAGGTCTTTAGGAGATAGAACATAGCTTTTCATTTGACCACATAATGTGTATGGGGGCTATGTAGATAAATCTGCCCCCTAATGTTATGTAGTCTGAATTTTTTTTTTCTAAACAATGAAGCTAAAGAAATACAACCATAATATGAAAAGGAGCAAATACTGGCATAATAGCTGTGTATACATGTTTCTTAGTATTATTGACATTTCATAAATTTGAAGCAAGATTAAAAATAGAATGCATTTCTTCATTGCATCAAAAGGAATTACAAAAAGACTTGACTTTTAATTTGTTTTAAAACATAAAAAATGTTAAACTGATTGAGGTGGTTATTTATTTATTTATTTACATTAATTTAAAAAGGGACTGATAAATTGACTTTAGGATTCTGTGACCGTTACTTTCATGAGCATCCACTACTGGTTCAATTTTAGACTGTAGAGAATGGCTCCCTCTACTGGTCAAACTGTTGGTGCTGCATGTGTAAAATACTTGAATGACCCAAATTCCAAAGCACTGAACATGAAAAACATTTGGCACTGATAAGAATAGCTGTTGACTAAGTTAGTACTATTTGTAATGCTCTGAAAACAAAAAGAATTAGGTATGCAGTAATACCATGAGTCCTTAATTTATGAAAAAATGTATTCTCTTCCTTATTACAAATTAACCAGAAGAGTCAAGATAGTTCTAAAAATAGTAAAGATAGAGTGATAATCAAAAACATTTATTTAAATATAAATTTTATATTTATATATATAATATATATAATATATATAAATATATTAAATATAAAATATAATATAAAATACTATATTTTGCAGCAATTATACCCCTTTTCTAAGCCAAATGATATTACAGAATATCTACTTTCTTTTTCTGAATTCATATGTCTAGATGGCCTCCAACTGAGTAATATTTAATTTGGACTCATACGTCTTTCCAGCTAAATTATGCTTTTCCTGAAA
Source organism: Mirounga leonina (assembly GCF_011800145.1). Lineage (NCBI taxonomy): Eukaryota > Metazoa > Chordata > Mammalia > Carnivora > Phocidae > Mirounga > Mirounga leonina. Next base: position 12,396,556 of record NW_023270431.1, read on the forward strand.
GGAAGAAATATTTCCTATATTCCTAATTTAATACTCAAACTTTTAATACATTCAAATGACTTTTGTGACTTTTGAAAAATTTAATCATGTTGGCTGCAATTTTTCTTTCATTTCCAAATTGTTTACAAATCAATTTCAAACCTGATAAAAAAGGAGACTTTCTTATTTCAATGCTAATAAGTAACTACATTTTAGATCATTTATAGAGCATACTAAATGAATTATTTTAAATTACTCTTATAGAATATCATTTTTTTCTTATAGTTTTTTTTTTCTCTTTTTGAATCTGGTTTGCCATAAAATCAAGATTTTTTTAAAATTATACTAAAAAATTAATAACTTGGAAGATCTCAAGCTTTTGTTCTACTTGCCAGTAAGAGTGATCAATTTTTTTTTATGTTGAAGAAAGAAAAAAGAGCACAAGCATGTGAAGTTATTGTCCCAGCAAAATTCACATAGTCATTACTTGGTAGATTGCCTCTTGAATGTCAAATCAGAGCTCATTCAACTGGAACGATCTCAGTGATGCCTTTTAAGGTTTATAGGACCAAAGTTTTTCTACACCTGGCATCCTTCAACATTACCTCCACAAAAGATATTTCTGTACTCAAATTCAGATTTTGAATTCTGCCTATCTTTGTGGAACTAATAATTTTCTTTTTGAATTATATTAATTTTTTATTCTTTTTACTCTGGCTATTTCACAATCCATCAACAGATAAACTGCCAAAAGATTAATGCATGTATTTTAAATTGAATTACATTTTCAATACAATCTTTTTGAAAACTTATAGATTCAGGGTTCTTCCATCTTCTCTAATCTCTTAAAAATATTATTACAGAGATTTTCATAATCTTCTCTTGCATATAAAACATTGGTAACTATTCAAGTAATCATATTACATTAGGCACAACATAACCTCATTGGTGTGAATACAAGTTAAACTTGTAAAAAAAATTATAAAAATTGCAAATTCCTCCATTCACAATAAAGAATTGCTTTTTTCGAACATCACCCTACTAAGAGGATGTGAAAAAACTGTGTTTCTATGTATAGATTATAAATCTATTTAAAATTGTAATGGCCTTTGAGCTTATCTAAATGTAAAAGTATTACCATAAACTGTTCTCAAAGTGAAAAAGTATGCAAATGAAATGGGTCTCTAGAATTAGAACTTTGGGAGCAGGTGGCTAGTGGTATGAAAAGTATAACTGCTGCTGAACATTTAACAAGAGAAGTGAATAATCTTACCTTTTTCTAAGCTTTTTCTGATCGAAGAGCAGGTTTAATAGCCAAAAATGGCCTTTAATTTTTAATTAAATGTAAGCCTAAGAAACGTGGCTTAAAGACACCATAGGACATGATTTGATACCCCATTAATACTTGTCTGAATCTTGTGTTTCAGCTTTAGATACATTAGTGGAATCCAAAAAATATCTTTAGAATATATGTAATCTAATTGATTCAGTCATAGCATTTTCAAGAATCCTAGAGGACAACTAATGCAACCTTTAGTTAGTAAATCAATCGTATACCATTTCTAACAAATGGTTATCTAGCTCATGCACAAACACTTTAAGTAATGGATAGTGTGACTTTTTGAAGATATTAATGGGAAGATATAACTTTTAAAAAGTTTATCTATTGAATGGATAAAGATGTGATACACACACACACACACACACAATGGAATATTATTCAGCCATCAAAAAATGAAATATTGCAATTTGCAACAATGTGGATGGAACTAGAGGGTATTATGCTAAGTGAAATAAGTCAATCAGAGAAAGACAATTACCATGATTTCACTCATATGTGGAATTCAAGAAACAAAACAGAGGAGCATAGAAGAAGGGAGGGAAAAATAAAACAAGATGTAATCAGAGAGGGAGACAAACCATTAAGAGACTCTTAACCAGGGCGCCTGGGTGGCTCAGTTGGTTAAGCGACTGCCTTCGGCTCAGGTCATGATCCTGGAGTCTCAGGATTGAGTCCCGCATCGGGCTCTCTGCTCGGCAGGGAGTCTGCTTCTCCCTCTGACCCTCCCCCTCTCATGCTCTCTCTCTCTCATTCTCTCTCTCAATAAATAAATAAAATCTTAAAAAAAAAAAAAAAAGAGACTCTTAACCATAAGAAACAAACTGAGGGTTGCTGGAGGGGAGAGGGTGGGGGGATGGGGTAACTGGGTGATGGGCATTAGGATGGTACATGAAATAATGAGGACTGAGTGCTATATACAACTAATGAATCACTGAACTTCATTTCTGAAACTAATAATACACTATATGTTAATTAATTGAATTTAAATTAAAAAAATCAAACTTTGTAAAAAAAAATAGTTTATCTATATGTTACCTGAAAAAAAATGTCTCCTTTTAACTTCTACCCATCAGTCCTTTTTCTGTATCTTGGAAAGTGTTGGGAGTTTTTACTTCATAATTTCTCATATTACATAATCACAAAGTAGTTTATTGTGATTATAATTTTCTGAATGTTTCTTAGTTTGTTATTATTTTCCTGAAAGTCTACAGTCAAGAATTGAGCAATTTTGGGGGCACTAGGTGTCTCAGTATGTTAAGCGCCTGCCTTGCGCCTGCTCAGGTCATGATCTCAGCGTTCTGGAATGGAGACCCATGTCAATCTCCTTGCTCAACGGGGAGTCTGCTTGAGATTCTCTCTCTGTCTCTCCCTCCTTCTCCCTCTGCCCCTCCCCACCCACTCATGCTCTCTATCTCAAATAAATAAAATCTTTTAAAAAAATTGAGCAATTTTTCAAAGTTCATAAAAATAGAACATATAGAAAAATAGATTCTTCATCATTACAAAAATCTTTAATGTGCATATTTTGTATATATTCAAATACTAAAATATATTTATAACATTTTCTTATAAATTAAAAAATAAACAATGCCAGCACTTAAAACAGCTTATTGGTTATACTCATAACATTCCACAAAAATTATGTGAAATGTGGGCTATTGGGATAAAGCTGCAGAAATTGATAATTAATTATAAAAGATACTGTTGTGGGATTATTAAAGAGACTCATCATTTCTTTTAATTAAAAATGAGACTCCAGACACACCATCTCCTTCCCAGAAGTCACTTTGACCAGTCCATGTGGCTCCTCCCATAAATACTGTAGCTACTGTTGCTTTATAAAAAAATGTTTTCTCTCATAGGTTTTACATGATTCTGCATGTAAATAAAGTGTAGGATGATGGGGAAAGAGGAAGTGGAATTATCTTTGAGATGCGAACTGCTTTCACTTTGACACTTAATAATTTCATGTACATAAGAAATAGTACATTTACCTTTCAGCCTTTTCATTTTTCAAAGACGGTAAAGATAAATCTGTTTCCTGCTGGGAAAATTTTCAAAGAAGTTACAGAGTTTTCAAAATAGTTATAGCCAACAATTCTAAAGATTTCCTTCTCAAATAGTATGAGGTAGTTTGCAAACTAATCATTTGATAGAGATTATAGTTTTTTTTCTATAGGAAATGGGTTTTTAGATCTAAACTGTCAGGGTCGCACTGTCTTTATTTATTACTCTGATCGTTTATAGATATTACGGATGCTCTCGGATGCAGAATTTCAAAGGGAGAGATAATAGCTTCACAATGAGTGGATGGACTTAACAACTAGAGCCTCTAGAAGATTATATGTACCATGGAATGCACTTTGCTGAATTGATTTTATCCTTAAATAATTGTTGTTGGACACAACTTTTTGGGTAAACAAGTGCCAAAATTTACTCTGAATTTTTTGTTCCGTATTTACTCAATTTTATATCTAGAAGGAAGCTGAAGTTAATTGCTACAGCATGAAATGTCAAATTACAACTTTACATGTGCCATTGAATGTGTAAGATTGAAAAGATTTTCCTGATTTTTAGACATTAGTAGTGAAGACTTATTTTTCTGTTAAGTTACACTATTTTACCAGTACTTCTCTCTCTGTAATATAGGTAAATCTTGTTAGAATCCTCTTTTTAGAAATGCATACTATACATATTCATACAATATTAGTGATTATTAATATTATTCTTATTTAAATGTTCATAATTTTTTAGTTTCTTGTAATTACTTTAAAGAGTTGTCAATGAGTATGTTAAGCTTGCCTTTCATGTGTATGAAAAATAAATGTTGCTCAAAATGGATCATAGACCTCAATGTAAAATGTAAAGCTAGGAAACTCCAGAAGACAACACAGGCAAAAACTTAGATGACTTTGGGTGTGATGATGACTTTTTAGCTACAACACCAAAAGCACAAGTAATGAAAGAAATCATTAACAAGCTAGACTTCATTAAAATTAACAACTTCTGCTCTGCGAAAGACGAGAATCGAAAGACAAAGTCACAGACTGAAAGAAAGCACTTGCTAAAGATATAGCTGATAAAGGATTCTTTTCTAATATATACTAAAACTCTTAAGACTCAACAATAAGAAAACAAACAACCCAATTAAAAAATGGGCTAAGGACCTTAAGAGACATCTCAACAAAGAAGATGTACAGATGGCAAATAAGCAAATGAAAAGATAACCCACACCGTGTGTCATCAGGGAAATGCACATTAAAACAACATGAAAAGACTACTACACACTTATTAAAATAGCCCACATCCAGAATACTGACAACACCAAATGCTGGTGAGGATGTGGAATAACAGAAACTCTCGTTCATTGCTGGTGGGAATGCAAAGTGGTATAGAACTTTGGAAAACAGTTTGGCGGTTTCCTCCAAAATGAAACATATTCTTACTGTGTGATTCAGCAATTGTGCTCCTTGGTATTTACCCAGAAGAGTTGAAAATTTATGTCCACACAAAAACCTGCACATGAATGTCTATAGCCGCTTTATTCATAATTGCTAAATCATGGCAGCAACCAAGATTTCCGTTAGTAAGTGAATGGATAAATAAACTGTGGTACATACAGACAATGGAATATTATTCAGCATTAAAAAGAAATGAGTTATCAAGCCACAACTTTTTGTGGAAACTTAAATGCATATCACTAAGTGAAAGAAGCCAATCTAAAAAGGTTACATACTATACCATACCAACTAAAATACTATTGTTATTTAGTTACAAAGCTTTAGCATATTTAAAGTTCAACACAGGAAAATTACTTGAGAAGGGGCTAAATCTAAAACTCAAATTAAATATAAATATGTTTTGAAAATTGATTTTTTTCTGATTAAAAACTTTCCCCAAGACTAAAAATCCCTTTCATTTATAAAATCTCTTTTATTTATAAGGGGATTAATTTCTTTTCCTTTACATATAGTAGCAAAAATTAAATATTGACAAGTTGAAACATTATAAGAAAACTAATATTATTTGAGTAATGTCTTCCAACAACAAATGGTTATGTATAAAATCCAGAAACTATCATATTAAATTTCTGAAATGATGAAACATTATAACTCTAATTCCTGAAGTATCTACTCCTATGTTCCTTTGAGGATATGTATGAGCATTATTAGCCCTTATCTAAGATGAATGGTCATTTTGAGGAAGATAAAGAATATCCATCTAATAGGAAAAATCTTTTTTAATGGAATTTTCAATATCTGATAATTATCAATAAACTAATAATTAAATTACCATTATTATTATCCATGGTGAAAAACCCAAGCTTAGAAGAGGAAGGTGCAATAACCTTATACACTGCTTATCTTTGAGTGATGTATCTCACTCACCATATTAATAACTTCATTTCTGGATGTATTACTTTCCTTACATAAGCAGAGCTATAAGTGATCATCAAAGGCCATTACAGTGCTAAATTGAGGAAAAGTTTTCATGTATGGTCTTTCAATTTTTAGCTGATTTTCTCATGAAACCCGATGTCACTCCCTAGCCTCTCTCCAGAAATTAATTCCACATGATTGGAAACTCATCAGCATTTTGCATTAGCTGGGGCATGCCTGAGAATATTAACTATGGAAATACATATTATCTGTTTAAATCACTACCTGTTCTGTCATTGCAGTGAATATTGACTTAGCAGAATTCTCTCCTTGGGACTCTTAAAAGGCACTGTTGATACATAGGGAAGCAAGAAGATTGTAAACTAAAGAGCCTCAGACCTCTTAACACTTCATATGAGGTGGTGGCTAAATGAAGGCATTTTGTTCACATGAATAAGTGATCTTACATGGATTATATCTACATGGATGATGAGACTTCCATTTCAAAAACAGGTGTTTAGGGGCACCTGGGTGGCTCAGTCGTTAAGCGTCTGCCTTTGGCTCAGGTCATGACCCCACATCGGGTTCCCTGCTCAGCGGGAAGCCTGCTTCTCCCTCTCCCACTCCCCCTGCTTGTGTTCCCTCTCTCGCTGTCTCTCTCTCTCTCTGTCAAATAAATAAATAAAATCTTAAAAAAAAACAAAAACAGGTGTTTAAGTGTCTGCTTTGCTTGTTTTTGTTTTAAATCCCTTCTTTTGGCAACATAAAAACATGGCTTCAGAAAATCATTTGTGTGTAATTTTTCAAAAGTTTACATCATATATATTGGCTTGCATTTAGAATTTTCTAAATATTTGAAGATAAAGGGGGAATATCATTTATATTATTCATGAGCACAGAAAAGAAACAAATTAAGATGCATGAATTCTGAGAAACAGGGAAAGAAATTTTCAAAAGATTACAACATAGCAGTGCTAAATTTAGAGTGATAGTATATAAACTAATTTTGCTTGTAAAATAAGAAGGAAACATCTTTTTCTCAGACTTCCCTTTAAAATGAGAAAGCATCAAACATTTATAAGATATAATTTATGAAGATGATCCTTCTTTAATAATGATGAACAACACTAATATTTGCCTTAAGATGCTATTTTAGCTCACCATGCCATAACCAATTTTTTTTTATTAATCTATTTTGTTCTGGCATACATGATTTGCTTTTCATGATATATGATTATGTAAAGGAATAAGGCATATTTTAAGAGACATTTATTATCTTTCTAAAATAAACTTTGGATATCATGTCAAGATAGAAACTGATTTAGTGCTGGCTGAATAACAGTGTAGTACAGACAAAATACCTATTTTGGCTCTGAGACTTTAAAAGTCTTTGAAATAAAATTCATAGTTAACTCATAGGCTTATAAGATTTCAAAAATGTTTTGCAGACAAGGCAAGTGCTTTTACATTTTTTTCTTCCACATATAATTTAGATATTCAATAGGGTGTTAGAATATTAAGTACTTATTTACATGGAAGCATTACTAATTGTTTTTAAAACAATTTAGTAGACTGAAATTATTTTGGCTAATTATAGCAATATATAAGGACTGATGGTGTGAGACAAATCAGAATATTTTAATTTATAGAGAGCTTAACTGATTACAGAGCATTGTAAAGATATTTTTATTTGTACAAAAAAGACTATTTCCCATTATTAAAGCATATTTTTTTGTCTTTAACAAACTATATGGCACAACAAATTATACATGCTACACTGATAGGAAAAATTGAAACAGAGCAAAGATCCTCCATTAAATCCCATTTTGATAAACTCTTACCAAAAAAATGTGACACACATTCATTTTTCTATTTCTCTATCTCTATTTCTCTATCTCTCTATCTCTCTACTAGAAGAGCTGAGGAGATTGATTGCCATCAGTAAAGCCCACACATACCGAGATAATCTTTGTTATATATTTGGATTTTGGTGATGAATTGGGTTGTTCTAAAATTTATGTATTTGCCAGATTTTTCCCTCATTGAAAGGCCAACTACCTTACTCAAAACAAAAACACTAATTTGAAAAGTTATATGCTCCCCTGTGCTTACTGTGGCATTTTATAATAGCTAATATATGGAAGCAACCTAAGTGTTCATCAATAGATGAAAAAAGAAGATATGGTATTTATGTGTGTGTGTGTATACACACATATATGTGTATACATGTGTATACACACATACATACCATGGAATAGTACTCAGCCATAAAAAATAAGACCTTGCCATTTGCAACAACATAGATGGACCTAGATGTTATTAAGCTAAGTGAAATAAGTCAAACAGAGAAAGACAGATGCTATATGATTTACTTATATGTGGAATCTAAAAAACGAAACAAACATAAAAAGCAGAAACAAATCTGCAACTACAGAGAACAAACTGATGGTTGCCAGAAGGGAGGGGGAGGGGAAGATGGGAAAAATGGACTAAGGACAGTGGAAGGTATAGGCTTCCAGTTATGAAATGAATAAATCCTGAGGAGAAAAGTACACCATAGGGAATATAGTCAACGATACTATAACAGTGGTCACAGATGGTAGCTATACCTATGAGCATAGCATAACCTATATATTTGTTGAATCACTATGTTGTACACCTGAAGCTACTGTAACACTGTATAACTGTACTTCAATTTAAAAAATAAACAGGTGCCTGGGTGGCTCAGTTGGTTAAGCTGCTGCCTTCGGCTCAGGTCATGATCCTGGAGTCCCAGGATCGAGTCCCACATTGGGCTGCCTGCTGGGTGGGGAGTCCGCTTCTCCCTCTGACCCTCCCCCTTCTCATGATCTCTCTCTCTCTCTCTCATTCTCTCTCTCTCAAAGAAATAAAATCTTACAAAAAATAAATAAAATAATAAAAAATAAAACAACACCAACTATCAGTTTACTTCAAAATGGTTTTAACTAAGTGTGATTAGTCTTTTAAATATTAGGATGAAATTTGTTTTATGCTTACTTGCTTGAGTTAAATTTATCTCATTGTCAAGAAAGAAAGGGATGTAGGATACTTAAGCTAATAGACTCTCCTCATCTACTTTAGAAATATTTTTAAATAAATATTTGAATATTAATATTAATTAAATATAAACATCAAAATATTTTAAAGTCTTTTAAGCAGTTCAGTTTTACAGCACATTTTTTAAGCAGCATGAAAGAATCTTATTTAACTCAAATTATTGACTGAGTGCACAGTGTCCATGATGTTGCTTGCTTGAGAGAGCCTTGCAACAAGTCACAGATTATACCTTCTTCAATAAAGAGGATAAAAATTCCTTATCTTTCAAGGATTTCAGTTTTAGAGACAGTTACCTATGGAGAGCTTACTTAGGTCTGTCCATACAAGCATGGTAGAAAAGAAGTCCTCTTATTGATAGTTTCCATTGGAACAAAAAATGGATGCAGAAGAGTGGTATTAACTTAGGATAGTACAAATAATTAGAAGATACTCTAGTTACAATCAAGATAGCAGTATGGTTATAAAACAGACTCTGGAACCAGAGTCAGAATTATAATAAATTTTTAGAGTTCTGTGTCAATTTTGACCATCCATACTTCCAATCTCAATCACTTCTTCGCTCTGTGACCTTGGGCTATCATTTAGTCTATCTGAACCTTGGTTTTCTCATTGGTAAATGGGAAAAATAATAGTACCTATATTATAGATAGTTACAAGGACCAAAAGAAGAACTTATATTGGTACCTGAAATATATTATGTACTAAAGTAGTTTTAGGATTATTTTCTCCAATTCTATTCTGTTTGTTTTTCACTCCTCAGCCCCGAAAAATTTACCCAGGGAAAATGCCAATAGACTGCAACCAAAATAACAGATATCTTAAGTGATTTTATTTTATAATGCACTTTAGAAGAGATTGCTTTATTGTCCTTTACTTGAAAAAAAGACAGGCTTAATATTAATTAAAAGTTATCATATATATACATTATATATATATGATAATATAAATTTATATTTGGTACTATCCACAATTTCAGGCATTCACTAGGGGGTCTTGGAATATATCCCCCATGGATAGGGGGAAACTACCATATAAATTAAATTTATTATTTGTAAGTGACAGGAAAACAATGAAGCTTCAATATCATTTGGTAAAAATTCAAATAATAAATTATGTTTGCCTTTGTTCATTTGATCATTATTGTGATATTTCCCTAAGTTATTTAGTTTCATTACTTTTATTGCTATTCACACAATGCCATCCTTTACTTATTGTTCTTCTGTCACAGGTGATTTTAATAACATGGTATCATTTACCAACTATTGAGATTTTACTATATGTAGAAACTAAGCTTTTCCTTCATAAGAAAAGAGGTTTACAAAACTAAAATTATAACATATTTTAGAGTAATATGTCACCTTTGATCTACTTCTATTCAAATAATGGAGTATATGTTGGAGTATATGTTAATTATAGTTATGATATGCAAGAGATTTATTTATTCATTCATTCCAGCCAGTCTACCTGGTAGTTTCACTTGTGAATAAAAGAGTTTTGGGAAGTGTGATCTAAAGTTAGAAGTGGGATCTGGATTGAGTTGCAGTGTTAAAGACTCACACTGAAATTGAAATATCAGCAGTTGTCTTTTTGCACTAAAAATTAAACCGTTTGCCAAATAATTAGCTTTGTATGGATTAAATATTTCCAGATTGTATACAATTTTTCCTTTTTATTCCTCTTTCTCCTTTCTTCAACTCATCCTCTTAGAGGAAAACATCCATATTTGGAACACTCTTCTTAAATCTTGTCTGCCACATTGTACAGAGGGAGAGACAAGTACCGCTTTCTTTTCACACGTTGGCCAGGCCAATAAATGGAGGGATTTTTTAATTTTATTATGTTATGTTAATCACCATACATTACATCATTAGTTTTTGATGTAGTGTTCCATGATTCATTGTTTTGCGTATAACACCCAGTGCTCCATGCAGAGCGTGCCCTCTTTAATACCCATCACCAGGCTAACCCATCCCCCCAACCCCCTCCCCTCTAGAACCCTCAGTTTGTTTCTCAGAGTCCATACTCTTTCATGGTTTGTCTCTCCCTCCGATTTCCCCCCATTCATTTTTCCCTTCCTGCTATCTTCTTCTTGTCTTTTTTTTCTTTAACATATAATGTATTATTTGTTTCAGAGGTACAGGTCTGTGGTTCAACAGTCTTACACAATTCACAGCACTCACCATAGCACATACCCTCCCCTATCCCTCCCACCCCCCACCACTCCAGCAACCCTCAGTTTGGAGATTTTGATGGTCAGTACCCATGTGAACAGGACATTTCCTGAGCTGTGATTGTGATTGGTGTCATCACCCTTAAATGCATAGGATCAGAGCACATCTACAATGGTATCATCTAATACCTTTAAACATTCTTAAATATCAAAGATTTGTCATCAAATATTATCCATAGAGTTGGAAAGGCAGTCATATTTGCAAGGAGAACCAATCAAGAGCTGCTTGATATCCTTTAGTTTTTTTTCTTTAAATGGGCTTAGAGTCATTTGTAAATTTTCTTTGAAAATCTAAGTCACTAAAATAATTTAGCAAAAGATAACAAATACATTCATATATATATATATTCATTATATATATAAAAACTTGGATTGATGAGAAACATTCTGAATATAAACTCCATGATTGTGTATCATATCCACTAACTCTGTGTCTATAGCCTTGACTTGTGAAGGTGAGTGTACATAAAATGCAGATAATAAAGTTTATTATCCACACTGGATCCATGGGAGTTAGAGTCTAGCTCACCTCAGTCAGTACTGCCTAAACACATACATAGGTGGATCTACAGATATATATCTTACACATAGATAAAAGTGTATTGCGATGGTTACATAAAGTCATAAACATTAAAAGAAGTATAATAGCACACTTTTGGAGAATAATTAAATTTTGTCACATTCTTCTCCTATGGAAAAGTTATTTTTATTTTAAATATAAGGTTGTGATAATCCAGGCTCACCTCTCAGGTTCTGGTTGTCATTTTTTTTTTAATTTTATTTTTTTAAAAGATTTTATTTATTTATTTGACAGAGAGAGACATAGCGAGAGAGGGAACACAAGCAGGGGGAGTAGGAGAGGGAGAAGCAGGCTCCCCGCGGAGCAGGGAGCCCGATATGGGGCTCTATCCCAGGACCCTGGGATCATGACCTGAGCCAAAGGCAGACGCTTAACGACTGAGCCACCCAGGCACCCCACTGGTTGTCATTTTTAACCATAGGTATAAATTCTCTGAAGAGTAGTTACTGCTTCAATAGTACAGTGTAAATCAAGATATCCACTTAATGTAGCATATAACCAAGTAGTTATCTTAATTTTTAATATATCATGTTTCAATCACAAGGCCATCTGCCCATGAAAATCTGAGCTTTTGTAAGCATGTCATATGGCATCCTTCTCAATGTAACTCATATTTAAACAAGTAAAATGGAAGCTGTTTTTCTAGGTGGAAACTCCAGGGATATACTGTGTTCTACACATCTGTGGAGCCAACCTACGTATTTGTTTAAATGTTCAAGAAGGCCAGATTACATTATCAGCAAATATAACAATCTTCAAAATGATAGAAAAGATAGCTGAGAATTCATTTTTATTTCATGTAAATTTAGTGCTATTAAAAATTATGACATGGGCAGGGTATGGGATGAGGAGCCATAAAATATGCTTGTTTTTAATGGTATTGTTACACACTATAACCATATCACTACTTCTCTAGGAATAGGCCACAAAGAATCTTGTCTACTTTTTATTGGTATCCCGTGCCTTGGGCAGGTGCTAAACAGTGCATGATTCTTCTTTTTGTCTCAGTCTCTCACTTTCAAATAGATCTTGATTTGTAGAAGAAATAATGGGGTCTTCCTGCCCACAGACTAGGGACTGCATTAGCTATTTGTGCATATTATCTCACTTAATTCTTTTTTTTTAATGTTTTATTTATTTATTCATTAGAGTCAAAGAGAGAGAGAGAGGCAGAGGGAGAAGCAGGCTCCCCGCCTAGCAGGGAGCCCGATGCGGGACTCGATCCCAGGACCCTGGGATCATGACCTGAGCCAAAGGCAGACGCTTAACCATCTGAGCCACCCAGGCGCCCCTTATCTCACTTAATTCTTAATGCAATCCCATAGGTGTTGTTATATGAAGAAAATAATGTTCAAAGATTTTAGAGGATGCAGATCAAGGTCACACAGCAGTTACAAGTGCCAAACTTGGGATTTGACACTCAAAGCTTCTCTTATGCTATGTAGCATTTCTAAGTGTGTTAAGTTTTTTGTTTCTTTTTGTTTTGTTTTGTTTTTTAGAGTTCTTAGTTGTCATATAGTCATCTAGTAACTCAACAAAAAGCCATGGGATAGATGCTAACCTAAACTTATATTTTAAAACTTTTTAAAAATTTTCTTGAGTAAATCATTCAATAATTGGCCTTCATCAATTGTCAACTATTCTATTTTAATCTTTATCCATTCAACAGGTAGAGATCTACTATGTCCTGGGCAGTGAGAGTATATATAATGATATACTTTTCTCTTAATAAACTTACAGTTTAACAGGAAAAGAAAAAAACAAATGACACAAATGCATTTTGTGATAAATGCCATGCTGGAGTTATAGGTAAGATGTATAGGACCATATGAGAAACTGTGGAGAATCCTTGAGTTATTAGGATGTCAATTCTAAGAGAAGAGTCCTAAGGAGCAATAGGAGTTGGCTAGATAAAGGTGGGAAGCAGAGCCTTCCTGACAAAAGAGGTAACATATAACAAGGACTTGCATTCAGAGAACAAGTATCTTAGGTTGTCTGGAACCCAGAATTTGGGAGTGGGTATGATGAGATATGAGGGTGCCATAGTGCTGTGGGGGAGAAAAAAAGAGCGGTCCCCCCTCTCATCTTGATCCTTCATTCTTGCTAGAGAACCAAAATAATTGGTCTAATACAAGTTTTAAATAATCAAATCAGGGGCACCTGGGTGGCTCAGTTGGTTAAGCGACTGCCTTCGGCTCAGGTCATGATCCTGGAGTCCAGGGATCGAGTCCCGCATCAGGCTCCCTGCTCAGCAGGGGGTCTGCTCCTCCCTCTGACCCTCTTCCCTCTTGTGCTCTCTGTCTCTCATTCTCTCTCTCTCAAATAAATAAATAAAATCTTAAATAATAATAATAATAATCAAATCAATGAAAATGTATGTATTAGCAAGCGAGAGGTGCAATGGATCTCAGCCTAGGCAATTTTTTCCCCTAGAGGACTTTTGACAATGGAATATTATAAAACAGAATGACAAATTATAGAATGATTGTTGGGTAGAATGAAAAGAGCACTAAAGAAATCCCTTCCGCAATGGATGATTTATATATCCATTCAATAACAATATATTAAGAACATAGCATATTCCCAGTACTAGCAATAAGAAAAGCAGGAAGCAAAACAAAACCTTAAAAAAAAAAAAAAAGTTCATTCTAGAAGACAAAGGCCGATAAATAATTATCATATGGCTCTTGGATACTCTAAATTACTTACCCAATATCTTCTTCCTCCATTCTCAATAGAGCCCTGATTTTCATTTTTTCCTCCTCCATTAAGTCATGATTCCTAATGTTCTGATTAGGGTAACCCAGTGCTTCTCAGCTGGGGGAGATTTGTTCCCATGGGACATTTGACAATATCTGGAGAAACTGTTGATTGTCGTGATTTTTATGGGGTGGCATCTAGTGAGTATAGGACAAGAATGCTACTGAACATCCTACAATACATTGCAACCTCCCCTACAACAAAACGAAAAATTATTTGAATCAAAATGTCAGTAGTACTGATGTTGAGAAACCCTGATGTAATAGTTAGGAGCATAATCTGTCTGGTTTTGAATTCAGCTCTACATATGCTGGCTAAGTGACGTAAACAAGTTTCTCTTCTTTTGTTTTAACAACTCTATTAAGGTGTAATTAACATACAAAGAACTTCACATACTTATTGTGTACAATTTGATGAGTTTGAACATATGCAAACACCCATAATACCATCACTCTAATCAAGGTTATAGACATATCCAACACCTCCCAGAGTTGCCTTATGTCCCTTTGTTTTTGTTTTTGTGGCAGAAACACAACATGAAATCTACCCTCTGAACAAATTTTGAGGTGCATAATATTGTATTGTTAATTATAGCCACTACGTTGTACAACAGATCTCTAGAACTTTTTCATCTAGCATAACTGAAACTTTATACCCATTGAATTTCTTAACGATGTGCTTAATCTTTTAGTGCTTTATTTTCCTCATCTATAAAATTATAATAATAGTTCCTATTTCACAGTATTATTTTAAGAGACTGGCATACAGCGGACTCAATAAATATTAGCTGGTATTAAGTTCTTCATGAATCAGGGAATGGGTCTATTTACAAAATGGATCAAGGTTGTTTGAAGCGTAATGTGCCATTGACAATTCAGTTTTCTTATTTCCTTTTCAGGGTTTTGGCCAGTGTACTTGTTTATATTTGAAGTTTACATTTTGTTGTTAGTCCAAAACTTTTTCCCCAGAATATACTGGGTGTAGAGAAACCTACAATTTTTACTCTTAAAGTAACCTAAGTTTGCAAACAAACTTGAACTAATTAATTTGGACATTTAAAATTGTGACTCTCTAGGGCTTGTCAAAATATAGCTTTCACAAAGTGAGAAAAAAATAAAGTTTGCTAATCATTCAAGATATCACTGGAGAATATTTATATTTTTCGGGAGTTAAATTTTTTAACTTTGAAAAAACCTTTATATAAAATAATGTGTCAATTAGAAATACTTCATCTACTTCATTCTATTAAAGTAAAATATCAAAGGACTTCCAGAAAAAAATGTAACTTCATTCCTATTCTTTAATAATTCAAAATTAAAAAGACATTTCCCTGCATTATACATGAAATACTAAATAGGAAATAGTAAATCTCTGCTATACCTAACCAAGATTGTAACCAGAAAACAAACAGCTACATATATATCTGTATATATGTGTATATGAATATATGCATATATATGTACATATATGTATATACATATCATCCTTTATTACCAATTTTGCAAAACAAATTTTAAAAGTTATCAAATGCAGCTAGATGCTAAATAGTAATACTAATAATATCCTTACATGTATTTAATATTTGGACATTAAAACTATTATATTTTAAGTTATGCTTCAGAAACTATCAAAATTAGATTTAGAAAATGCTAAGAGAGTTTACATAGAAACATTTGTCTGAATATATTATTGTTTTCCATGAGTATCATAATATTATCCAGAAAATTTAGTTTCAGAAATAATCCCAAATTACATTTAAAAATTTGGATTTGACTGTCAACACTGTAAATAAGTAAAAGTAATTGAATAAATGTTCTTTTTGAAATGAGGTTCAAACCTCAAGAACAACAACAACAAAAACTGTGTGCCACTTAATATTTTTAACACTGTGAAATAGAATCATTTTTTGAATTTTGAAATTATAAAGTTCTTCATACACATAGACACATATAATGATGCATAACTATATAAACAATGTAATATCCATGCTTTTTTTAAAGAACAGCTTTTTTCTTCTTTCTTCTATTGTTTGACTTTGCTTTTTTGTTCTTTTTTTCTTTTATCTTCAAAACAGCACCATTCTGCACACCTGACTCTCTCAAGAACTTGTTAACCATATAGTATGGACCCTCCTCTATTCTTTTCATACTTAATCTTACAATAATAGGGATATGTTATAAATGTGTGCATGCATACACATACATATACAAAGGGTTTGGGGTCCCTTGGGCACTTTACACAAACATGTATACTTCACTCTTCTGCACGTTGCTTTTTTCACCTGCGACTACTTTCTAGTTAACTCTTAAAGACTACTGTTACTTCAATTGTATTGTTTAATGGGCCCGCAATATAGTTGCACAATGAATGTTCCCTAATTTATTTCACCTTTTCTTATAGATGATCATTCAATCTGTTTCCAGGTTTGTTACTACCTACATACACAGATGCATATATTTGTATTTACCCGATATTGTTTTGTTTTCTACAACATCGAATCCCAGGATGACAGTGAAAACTAATCCTGAATTATCTGAGAGGTGTTTGTGACTATAATAAAAGTATTTATGAGAATTATTGAGCTGTCCTATGGAGTAAGAATGCTGTACAGCTTAAAATATATCTTAAGTCATATAAACGTCACTGTATTCAGAAAACAAATAACAAATGTGAAAACACTGAGTTTAATTTTAAGTCTTTCCCCTAAGAAACTAAAAAAAAACATTCATTTGCCTTGTGGGTCTGGGAACGGTTTTTCTGGGTCTTAAGTTATCCAAATTCTGCTGCCATGCTTCTCCCAGGATCATCATCACCAGCACACTCCTGTTATTTACAGAAAATCCGCAGCCTGGGTTTATATAATTGTTCAACAGTCCTATTAGGCACCAACCATTGTAACTCTATGCTGACATGTTGCCTCCCTTTAATATGCTCAGCCCAACATGGACCACTAGGTACTTCTACTGAAGAAGAGTTTGCACTTCCCCTTTTGCCCTCTTCTGCTCGGCTCTCTGTGCCTCTCTTACTCATTGCCTCTACAGTCTGCTTTTGCTACTGTAAAGGGAGGTATTCTCTCCTGCCAGTTTTTTACGCAAAGAGTACTTTTTTTCAGACGGAGTCTGGAGTGAAAGCTTCCTTGGTTGGACACAAACATGGGCTCATGCTTCCTGTGTGCCCCCCCATCACACAGGCCCCGTAGCTGTTTAATGAGTTCATGCTCACAAACTACATCAACTTCACTTTCACACACTTTCATAAGTTTTCTACCCCCTCTTGAAAAAAATAATAATTTTGCCTTTTTGCTGAGTTGATTGGATAAGAGTAAATAATTATTTCGTGAGTGAGGGTTAAACAGTTGTTTATTTACCCTTTCACATAACCTCTACCTGGGTTCTTTACTAAATGGAATAAACCTGTGATCTAGTAAATTAAGTGGCAAAATTTGAAGCTAGAATTCTTTGCTTTTATCAAATAATGTCACAATTAGACACAGGAGTACATTTTCTTACATTGTGTGCACACTTAAAAAATGTATTTTAAAATTCCATTAAATGCTGGGGTTTCTTGCTAGCACTGTTTAAAAAAGACAGCAAGTATGAGTGTGTGCATGTGTGTGTAATTTTATCGAAAGATATAGAACATTTAATATTTATTTTTATTCATAGTTTTCAGGCTTTACAAGTCCTGAATTGGGGCCTTTGTAAAATCTGAAATTAGACCAGCATTTAAATAATTTCCTAAAAATACTAAAATTGATTCATAGGTGTGATGTTTTTGAGAAGCTTAGATTATTTTATTTTAAGCATGGCAGTTTTTACTCATTATTTTATCCTTGGTGCATAGGCTGGTATTGAGCACATAATAAGCATCCCATGAATGTTGAGAGTTAGATGAATGAATGCCATGATTTTGAAGGCTGGGATTAGCCTTTGAAACCAATTAGAAAGAAATTTCAAAGACCAAGAAACAGAACTTGGCATCTTCTCTATTACCCATCTGAAGGCAGTGCTAAACAAAATAGAATATACTCTCTAAATTTATCTTTCTTACTGCTGAGATCAATTTCTTTCTTTAAACATCCAAGAGTCTGTCATTATTTGTTCCACGGGCACACACAGAGGGGTGTTCTGGCAACCACTGTTAACACAAGTTAGAAATTGCTTAAAAGAGGGAATGTCCTCATGTCTTTTGCTAATGTTTTTAGGGCATATTTGATGGCCACAAATGAAATTCAGTCATAGTCCTGTTATCGCTGAGGCAGGTTCAGTTGGCAGTTTTCTCTACCAGACCCATGAACTTTCAGATTAATAGCAATTGGGGCAAAAATATTTCACAAGAATTTTACAAAGCTACATGATTATTTCTCTTTTTGCAATATTTATTATCTGTAAGCTTTTTGATGCTTGTATTTCTAAATACCAATGTTTTCCCCCAAAGACATAAAGCAAACAAAAGCAAATTATTAGTTGTTCTGTAAGAATCCAAGGTTTGTGATTACAAAGGGGAAACAGACCAGGAATGTCACAGACAAGTTTTGCATTCATTTGTAAATTACATTTATGAAATAGATGTTTTTCTAAAAAATACATGAGAAAATTTTCTAAATTGAATCATATTTTAATGCACTTAAAGTTCTTATTATTAGAGGTTAGCCAGGGATGTTTTTTGTAGTGCTGATTATTACTTCATTTATCTCCATTTAAATAAGTGGATATATTCGTGTACCAGATTTTATTTACAAAGACAAAACATACCTATACATTATGTCTTGCACCCACCGTGTAATATAATTGTTTTATGTATTAGTTATTTTTAGAAAGTATAATCTCAATATAATCAGATTAATTATATGTTGCTATAGCCCTAATGATCTCCTTATTATAATAACTTCCTTAGAAATTCATAGTTTGAAGCCAACCACAATGTAAGATCTGAAAGTTGATGGACTATCATAAGTCTAGATCTCATATTGAGTAGAGTGATAGACTATACTTTGTAGGTGCTTATCTGATATTTGAGCCAACCTTAATTTTTTCTTCAGCAGCATGTCTGATTCTTTCCCCTGGCTTGGAAAAACAGTGACTCAACTCTCAGACTGAGGAGAGTAAGCTATCATCCTCTAACACTTCGGAAAAGAGGGAAGATCTGCTTGCAACCCTATCAAGGTCAAGGGAGAAAATTCCTGCTTGTCTTTTTAACAGTCTTGTTTGCAACAGACTGGATATGCCCTTTTTGGGGATCTATCTATATTTATGAGGAATCAGTATGACTTTGAGAGATGAAATTTGATATATTCATCTTCCTTAAAAATATATTATATTAAAACACAAATATAATACTGAAAACTAATCACAAAAAAGGGTAAGAAGATTAGGAGAATAACCAGAGTCTGTATCCTTGAGAAAATTTACATTCTCTGTGATTTTTATGGTGATGTATGCTGTCATGTTTTGGAATATTTAACTCATGTTTAAAGCTGATTAACCCCATAATATCATTGACCCCTTTGGCTTAACTCAAGGAATAGAGCTAATAGATAAATCCATATTCCATATTAAAACAATCTCTGAGGATTCATTGAAGCATTCATTTTTTTCCTGCTGTTAATGACAGGCAACTGAGAGCTCAGATTTCCAGAAATATCCTCCATGAGGCAAAATTTTAGAACAGGGACCTAGAATCAACTTAGGTATTCTCTAGAATATTAGAATTAACCAGAATAGACTTTAAAAATCGAGTCCAAACTTGAATTACAAAAGTAGTTCTAAAAATTATTCAAGGAAATTATTGAAGGAAGTAATTGAAAGTTCAGAGAGAGGAAAGATATATTCTCTTTGATTGAAACGAACAAGACTCATTATGCTATTTTTGAATAAATGAATGTAAAATTGTGAATAAGCAAGGTGAAACAATATTTAGAATCGGGTGTTTGAGAAACCAAAGAAATAATTCATGTTATAATTTTGACAAAACTTCTTAACAAAATTAATGAGTTTTCTTATAACTTTAAAAATCTAAGATAACAAAAATAAATGTTCAATGTGTCTTGAAAGAAAATGGAGGTATGTAACATTAAATGCAACAAAGGGTGAGGTATTGAAATGTAATGAGTTAGAGCTTTGTTAGTTTTCTTGATATCCTCAGAGGACAGTGGTATTCCTAATGACGGATCCCTTTCCTTTAAACTAAAATTCCTCTGCAATGGAGGCAAATTGTTTTCAGTTAGAATAAAGAAATCCTTTTAAAATAGTAAATTTCTTTTCTATTATATAGTACTCAACAGGCAACCTCTTGATCTTCATTTCTCTGAATAAATCTTTTCACTTGGAAGGGACTATGGTGAGCAGGTGCCAAGTTCTCCTACCCAGTTGTAAATTATTAGCATTCTGGCTTATAAATCAATCTCTTTTAAGTATGATCACTGAGAATGAGAGACTGATCACACTTGGATATACCAACAAAGTGAGCATCTGAATCAGGAACGCTGGGACATGGTGAATCTGTGAGGGTGTTAACTTCCCAGCAAGGCCTGGCCTGAACAATCAGCTGACTTTACCCATCACGTTATTATCTGGAGGTTCAGGGTGCCTGCAAATTTCAAAGCCATACTCCAGGATTATAGAATGGTACTGAAAGCTATAACAAACTCTGCAGATTTATAGAATCAGTATACTACAGAATTTAAAAGCCCACAGCTTAATGAGTAAAGTGGAGATTGGAGTGAATGCATAAATTAGTAAAAATAAATATCCATGGATTATTTCAAATGACAGGTCATTAAAAGCTTTTGGAGAGACTTAGTGAAGATGATGCCATAGAAAGATCCTGAACTCACTTCATTCCATGAACACAAATCTACAGCTACATGTCAAACAATCCCCTCTCAAAAGAACCAGGAAGCTATCTGAACAGCACCTCTGCAACAAAAGATAAAAGGGCCACACTGATGGGCGCCTGGGTGGCTCAGTTGGTTAAGTGACTGCCTTCGGCTCAGGTCATGATCCTGGAGTCCCGGGATCGAGTCCCATGTCAGGCTCCCTGCTCAGCGGGGAGTCTGCCTCTCTCTCTGACCCTCCCCCCTCTCATGCTCTCTATCTCATTCTCTCTCTCAAATAAATAAATAAAATCTTAAAAAAAAAAAAAAAAAAAGGGGCCACATTGAGACAGGGAGAAAGGGCAAAGACATGGTCTTTCAAGAAACCTCACTCCAGGCTCTGCTCCCACAGTGGGGAAGGATCTCATACTGTGGAGCTTGTCCCTGAGAAGCAAGGCATTTGTGTCCCACATGCGGTATCCCAACCCTTGGGAACTGCACCAGAGAGATGAACCTCCAAAGCACCTGGAATTAAAAACCTATGAGGCTGGGTGCCTGGGTGGCTCAGTTGGTTGGGTGACTGCCTTCGGCTTGGGTCATGATCCTGGAGTCCCAGGATTGAGTCCCATATTGGGCTCCCTGCTCAGCGGGGAGTCTGCTTCTCCCTCTGACCCTATCCCCTCTTGTCCTCTCCCTCTCTCTTGCTCTTTCTCTCTCAAATAAATAAAATAATATCTTAAAAAAAAAAAAAAAAAAAACTATGAGGCTTACTTCTAAGAGAACCATAGGGCACAGGGAATGGAAAATTTGTTCTTAACGGACTCACACAAGGACCCACTTGCCCTGGGACCCAGTACCAAAGCCACAGTTTGAAAGATGCCTAAAACATACGCAAAAACAGTCACTTGTTATTCTTAATGTGTCTGCTAGAGAGGTAGGAATCTGTTGGGACTCTCTCCAGGGCTGGAGGCCATAGTGGGCACCATTTTTGCATTTTCCTTCTGCCTCGGTGGTGCCAGTGCTGGGAGATGCCATTTTTTTGCACCACCCCTCTAGAAAACTAGCCTTAGTGGGAGTCCCCCCCCCATGCACAACAGCTGCAGCCTAGCCCACCTCATCCCAGCCAGCAAGCACCTGCAGCCCACACTGGGCATGACTTATTAGCATCTGGCTATGGTGGCCAGAGAGAATTGTGTTTCTAGGCTTCAAGGGTCTAAAAAGAATCACAAAGACAGTCCTTTACAGGTTACTACCAGGGCACTGCACAAACATTAGACTGAAACATACCCCCAACCCTCATGTGAAAAAGGCCTATTTTCTTATTTTGGAGTTTCAGACGGAGGGACAGACCCCGGGTCAGCCACACATCCAGAGGCTAGAGAAGCCCCCCAGCCCAGAGAATGTGCCCTCCCTCAGCCTCTCTGCAGCTTGCTGATACTTCTCAGAAAGGGGCTTATACACACAACAAAAGCCACAATTTTTGCAACTGTTACCCAGGAGACGCTTCCAGATTTCCCGGTTTGGAAGTTATATACACTTCCAAGAGTACATATATTTATACTTTAAAACTGCTGCCTGAGAGTCCTGCTTACAATTAGCCTGAAACTAGGCACTGTCTGAGACCCTTTCCTTTGGAACAACGACTTGGCATACTCTCAACAACTGGGACCTAACTCAACAACTGGGCATACTCTTGGCATATTCTCAACAACTGGGACCGAACAAGAATAGATCAGGCTACTTTGAAAATCACAAAGGGCCAAGAAACAACAAAAGCTAGGGTAAGGTTGAACAATAAGTTCAGAAGATAAAGAAGGGTATTACATAACAATATATACACAATGAACTACTACTCAGCCATAAAAAAGAATGAGACCTTGCCATTTACAACAACATGGATGGACCTTAAGGGTATTATGCTAAGTGAAATAAGTTAGGCAGAAAAAGACAAATCATGTATGATTTCACTTATATGTAGAATCTAAAAAACAAAACAAATAACACAAAAACTCAGATACAGAGAAAAGTTGTTACCAGAGGAGAATAGAGTTGGGGGGATGGGCAAAATAGGTGAAGGAGTTCAATTTTAAGGTGAGAGAAGGTAACCTAAAAAAAAGGCTCTGAATGCCTGTGAAATGGATAACTTGTTTAAAGATAGAAAAGCAGGACATTGAGCACTGAGTTACAAGGAAAGCTGGTTTGGTTGTAACACAATTCCAAATTACCTAAAGTTGATATTTTTTTTTTTCTCAATTCCCTGATTAAGGCAATTTACAAAGCCATTTTGAATGCCCCGGTACATTCAGTTAGATTTTAGGCAGCAATGTTTTTTATTGTAAAAGATTCTGGGGGTGCCTGGATGGCTCAGTCAGTAAAGTGTCTACCTTCAGCTCAGGTCATAATCCCAGGATCCTGCGATCGAGCCCCACGTGGGGCTCCCTGCTCAACTGGGAGCCTGCTTCTCCCTTTCCCTCTGCCCCTCCCACCTGCTTGTGCTCTGTCTCTCTCCCAAATAAATAAATAAAATCTTTAAAATAAATAAATAATTAAAAAAATAAAAGATTCTGTATCCAGGCCTTCCATTTGGATCATAGAAAACAAGCAAGTGATTCACGGGGCGCCTGGGTGGCTCAGTCGTCTGCCTTCAGCTCAGGTCATGATCCCAGGGTCCTGAGATTGAGCCCCGCATCAGGCTCCCTGCAGGAGGCCTGCTTCTCCCTCTCCCACTCCCCCTGCTTGTGTTCCCTCTCTCGCTGTGTCTGTCTCTGTCAAATAAATAAATAAAATCTTTAAAAAAAAAAAGATTTTATTTATTTATTTGACACAGAGAGAAAGCACAAGTAGGCAGAGAGGCAGGCAGAGAGAGAGGCAGAAGCAGGCTCTCCACTGAGCAGGGAGCCCGATGCGGAACTCGATCCCGGGACTCCAGGATCATGACCTGAGCCGAAGGCAGTCACTTAACCAACTGAGCCACCCAGGCGCCCAATAAATAAAATCTTAAAAAAAAAAAAAAAAAAAAAAACAAGCAAGTGATTCTTTTTAACAAAGATGACAAGAAAGTTATTGATATGATATCTCTCCTGTCTGTTATTAACATTGTTTACATAAAACAAAACAGGATGCTTTATTTTGGGTTACAAAATCTAATTATGAGTGTGACTCCATAGTTCTATTAGAAAAGTACAGATATGGTTTCCAAGTTAAAGTCATTTTAAGAGTGGCATTGTTCATGTTTACTGATACTTAGACATAAAGTTAATCTAGAGAAGATACTATAATTTCACACCATGTAAATAATATACTAACAGCTCAGAACTGTTCAGAAATAATCATTTAATGCTTTGGATTGTATATTTTGAGATTCAAACAATTCTACTGCTTAAACCAAAAGAAAAAATATGACACTGTTTTGAAACAATTCAACGACTTTTAAAAATGATTATCTTTCTATTTTATCTATTTAGAGCATATGGTTCAAAGCCATAATGATATAAGAAGAAAATTCCTGGCCTCCTCCAAGCATAGGTCTAGCATAAAGTAGGTACCTAAATTAGTGTTTGTTGAGTCAATACATATTACGTATTTGAATTTTGATTTGACCAGTTTGTGGCTCTATGTGACTTTGGGAATGGTAATACTCTGTAGGAGCCACCATTTTTCTATCTGACACTTTCCAGACTAAGTGGAAGGAACAGATAAACTTATTATATTAAACTACTTTGAAAACTGTGAAATTACGTATCTATATACTTGAATAAATTCATAATGGTGTCTTTCAAATATTTGCATACATTTTAAAATATGCCTAAATATAACTACTGGTTTTGAAAAAAAAAAAAATAGATACACAGAGGGTTTAAGATTTTTATTTGTCCTTCTGTCAACATCCAGGGTAGATTGGTAGGATTCAAACATTTAGTGTCTCCTTCCTCTCTATTCCATGTACTTCTCTTCAAAGCTTCTTCCTTGTCTGAAGTGAGCAATGAATTTTTTTTTCATAAAATTTGTACAGTGCGTTTTCTAAGTTATGTACCAGCATTATACTAAATTTAGCAGACATTTAGCTGGCTTCTGTGTACAATGCAGTGACATGTGTGTCGTATAAAGCTGAAAGTTAGCCCCCCTGGGATGAAATCTGTGTTCTTCCCCTCATCATAATGGTCTAAATTGGCATCCAATTAGTTGGTATGTGGATCTAAAGAGGGGAGATTTTCAAAAATAGGACACAACAAAAAGATACAAAGGTGAGGCTGCAACTAAGAAAACCGAGGTCATTAGTAAATTTTCTCAGAAGAATTGAGATGAAGGAATTGAGTTTGTCATAGGTCATGGACTGACTTGACACTTGAGGGTAAAAGATTCTTTGGTAGTGGGGGTAACTTGAAGCTGATACAGGCTCCGAATGATCGGGATTGAGAATATGACACAGCGGCTAGAGGAGGAGGCTTTGGCTATGATTTATTATTTAACTCATTCGATATGGTTGAAGACTCAGACACAATTACATGAGTAGAAAACAAAACGAATTTATGGAGCCAAGAACGTGAAATCGGAAGTAGGTCGGAGCACGGAGCCAGGCCCAGATGTGTGAGAGGGCGAGACCCAGGAGATCAGCCCACCTCAGAGGCCGGGCTGAAGCTGTGTCTGCAGGCAGCTGGATCTGCAGGCGCAGTCCAATGGTCCTGGCAGTGCTAAGAGGGGAAGTGGTTACCGAAGGAAGTTACATTTGCATTACATAAAAAGTCCTGTGGTGTTCAGCAAGGGTTTGGACAGGATAAATTTAAAGGTCCTTTCACATCTATAAAGCCCCTATTAACAATAAATAATTTCTCCTAATTATATTTCTCCAAGACACAACTTATATTTGGAAGGTCTTTCAAGTAGAGCTTTTATGATTAGATCCTACACTATGTCTGCGTACTTATCGACCCTGTCAGTCACTGGCATTGAAGCAATGGGCAAGCATAGCATCGTATCTGAGCCTTCATGTATCCCATCTACCCATAAAAGATGTATGTCTCAATGGCAGAAATACCACCCAAAGTGTCAGGTCTCATCAAGACTGATCCAATAGGAGGAGATGAACAAAGTGAGGGTGGTCTCACATTTCTGAAATGGTGCTGCTCTTCTAGCCACATAAGATCGATTTTTAAATTTCCAAAATGCAGGTATCTCACACAATATTAACATTGTTTATTTCTATCTAGCTTTCTCACTCTTTTCCTTAAGTTTTTCACTAGGCCATGAAACAAAACGATTGTGCCTAATGTCCTGTATTAGTTTCCTGGGGCTGCTGTACCAAAGCATCCAAAACCGATTGGCCTAAAACGATAGAAATTTATTGCTTCACAGTCCTAGAGATTAGAGGAGAGAATTCAAGGTGTCAGCAGAGCCATGCTTCCTCTAACATCCTAGGGGAACATCCTTCCTTGCCTCTTCTAGCTTCTGATGTTTGGAGTAATCCTTGACATTCCTTGGCTTACAGATGCATCACTCCAGACACATGGCTGTCTGCTCTCTGTATGTCCCCCTATCATCTCTCCTGTGTGGATGTTTGTCTGTGGCCAGATCTCCCCTTTCTATGAGGATTCCAGCAATATTGGATTAGGACTCACCCTGTTGACCTCATTTAACTTGAGCTTTACCTCTGTAAAGATCCTATTTCCAAACAAGGTCACATTCTGAGGCACTGGGGCTTAGGACTTTACTATATCTTTTTTGGGGAACACAAATCAACCCATAAAAGCCCTCAACACAGATTGTGGACTTCTACTGTCATATACTGTTTTTGCACACTGATATCTCACTTTGTGGGTGCTTCTCACAAGATTCTAATGTGGAAAAGTAATTGCAATTGAGTTTAGTCAACTTCTGCTTGAGGAATTACAATTTTAGGAGTAATGACTGACTGAGAAGACAAGGACACATTGTTTTCTCTCTCATTTGGCTTGTGAAGGTCCAGAACACAGTTCGTGTTCAGTTGTTCAGTGTGCAGTACCACCAACATAAAGTCAGTGGAAATAATATTTAAGTCACGAGATACAGCAAAATGAAGGACATAGACTACGAATAAGGTTTGTTCAAGGAGTACTTCTGTCATTCTGTTCTACCATGTTGCTGCTCAGACAAAATTTCTCTTTTTACGTCAGTTTGGCACCTTTGCTCAAAAAGGAAGTCTGACCCGACTTTTAAAGTTACTATGAAGAGAACTTTGTTTTATCCTATACAAAAATGGCTCTAATATTAAAAGATTAATCCCTTTTGCCTCTAAACATATGATTAACCATAAATTATCACACTAGACCTGATCACATCTTTCAAAAGCCTATTAAAAAACAAATTAACCTTTTCTCTCTAGTCTGAACTCCCTTGTTAATATGAAAATCAGGAGCAATTCAGGACTCTTAGCTTTTGTTATCCCAGCCATATTCCTTTGTATTTTTCAAGTTGAGTTGTGACTGGAGAGTGAGTCATACCAGCTTAATTAATTTAGTTAAGAACCAATTAAAAGCAGTATTTTGTGCATGAGAAAGCTTGTCTGAAGTGTGTTTTGAATTTCATCAGGCGTTTGCTCATTACCCAGGCTTCTATATAGATGGCGGTGCCATGGTTGGGGGTGGGGTGGTTGGACACACTTACTTACTGGGTTAGACATCCTTTAATTCATAGTCATAAGTGAATTCATAGGAGTTTTCAATTCTAAAACAGGTGCAATTTATATTTACTCTCATAAATAAATACCACACATCAAAAATTATTACCAAATTTCTTATTGTAATAATAATGTAGCAAGGTTTATGAGCAACTAACTCATATATTTTCTTCCTCCAGTAGACTAAATGATCTAAACACGCACTGTAGGAAGAAGATTAAAAGGAGATGTATTCTTTCTGTATCCTTCCCACCTCATTAATTTGGAGTGGAGCAATGTGACATAGTGTATTTTTAAAGTAATGCGGTCTAAGATTAGTGTGGTTTGAAACAGTCTGATCTTCAGATTTTTGCCCTATGGAAGTAGATATGTAGACAAAGCACTAACACATGAATCTCTTTATAAGGTTCTATAGGTCCCTGTGTGTTATTTGTACCTATGTATGAGGCAAATCCAGTAAGCAAAAACTGTGTATCAGGAAAGAGTGGGAAAAGTATTGGACAGTGAACTGGCAGATTTAAGGCAGGAGTCAGCAAATGTTTTCCAAAAGGGACTGACAGTAAGTGTTTTAGGCTTTGTGGGCCAGCTATCTCTGCATTTGGTCTCTGTTACAAATAACCAACTCTACACTTGTAGCATGAAAACAATCACTGATAATATATATACTAATGGACCTGGCAGTGTTCCAATAAAACTTTATTTACAAAAACAGAAGAAAGACTGAATTTGACCTGCAGGCCATGGTTTTCCAACCCTTAATGTAGGATATGGTAATGGCACTGACCCTTAATGGGTTGTAAGTCTTTTCTCGTGATGGTGTTCAGTTTCCTCATCCTAAAATGAGGTTAGACTAAGGAAGCCAGAAGGGACTCTCCAGCTTTGCATCTCTAGGTTCACATACAGAAATGGTCTCTAGAAATACTTCCAAGCATAGCTCTAGGGTCAGGCAGCTGATTCTCCAGTGTCCTCTTTGGAAAAAAAAAAAAAAAAAAGTTCTCAATAAGAGAAAATATAAGAACTTCTTTTCTTTGTGTATGGGTGTTATCCAGATTAAACATGAGAATTGAAAACAGTTATGACTTTAATACTTTTGAATTCTTTATTCTCTAGAGGCCTTAGCTCTGTTTAGGAAAAAAAGGCAGACATAACTATTTAGAAAGATTTCAAAAATACTTACTTTGGAGTTAGCAATGGACTTTTCAAATTTGCAGATGACAATCTGAGTATTAGAGGTTTCAGTGCTGGTAGACCACAGGCTAGAAAGTGGCTTTCAGAAACACTTTTTTGTTTGTTTGTTTTGAAAGGGTAAACTTCATGGGAAAATTCTCTTTGTTGGAACGCCTCATTACCCAGCAATGCAGAATAAATGGGGCATTGCTTTCTATTGATTTGCTGCTGCAGCCTCTGTAACTAAACATGGCCTGAGGCAGTTCCGCAAACAAGAGGATCCCTGTTTAATTGTTGCTTGAATAATTTTTCATTATCATTACTCGGGAACTGGAATTTCTATTTTTACTTGATGTTACTTTAAATATACCCTTTGTCTAGCATATTTTCCAGCATATTAGAATCAGTCACTTACCACAAGAATATCATCAAATGTACACACTGAGAGTAATTCCACTGCAGTGTGACTCAGAACTATAAATTCACAAATAATCAGCCCTGATTATTTATTTCCACTGGGTTAAGGTAAATGTACATATAAATTCCACATGTCTAGACTATATCACCTTTATTTTGAACTGCATCCTTAATGAAGCTCCCTGTCATAGCTCAGAGTAACCAGAATTCTATATATTTTATCTGCAGGTCTCCACATGAGTTGGAACTGTTCTCTATGAGATTATTCAAATAATGGCTCGACTGGAGTCCATTCACAGAATTTTTCTACCTTAGGCTTTTCTTTTTCTTTTTTTTTTCCCCTTAAACATAGGATATATTATTAATATCCTTTCAAGGGATACAACAGAGTTAGGTATACAATTTGACATATTTCCTTATACTTGTCAAAAGCAGCATATGTAAAAACAAATTAAAATGTGGTTACTAGATACTTAACCAGAGCAATAAATACTGAGTATTCATGGTATCTTTAGTGTTCACAATAAGGAAGAGATACAGAGAATAATTGAATTACACGGATATTCTGTGGCATGTATTTTGGGTCAGGTTTATGTGACTAAATTACACAAGCCACAAAGTCTGGTTCACCCTCCCAAGCCCTCAAATACTATAAAATTTGATCTTATTGCTACTTTATCAGATAAGTGTCTCTGGCCAAATCTAGATCCCTGTTCTACCAGAAAATTTTCCTTACTGTCACTATTCTTTATCCTGCTCATATCTTCTGCTTGTGACCACTTTCACTGATAATACTTGAAAAAGTGAGATGGTTTGAAGATATCTACTCAGCCACTTGTTTCATTTACACAGCTGTTCAAAGGCTTGGCTCCCATAACCTTAAAACTCTGGTTTTTACTAAAGTCCCAGATGTAGGACAAATATAGACAAATTTGTAAATTTTGAAATAATGGTAAAAGATTGTATCTCTGGGGCGCCTGGGTGGCTCATTCGGTTAAGTATCTGCCTTCAGCTCAGGTCATGATCCCGGGGTCCTGGGATCGAGCCACACGCCAGGCTCCCTGCTCAGTGGGGAGCCTGCTTCTCCCTCTCCCTCTATCTGCTGCTCTGCTTGCTTGTGCTCGCTCTCTCAAATAAATAAAATAATAAAATAAAATAAAATAATAAAATAAGATTCTCTCTCTGTAAAGAATGTCAAGTTATTTGAATGGTTATTTAGGTCTTTGTTCAAGACAGCCTAAAATTCTTCAAGTTGTTCAGTCCATTTTAATTTTATAAGAATTCTTTAAAGATTTTAAAGTTCTCTTGAATATTCTATTAGATGGAGAGGGTACTATTAAAGGAAAAATAGATAGAAGATAGATAAATAGATAAGAATTACAGTAAAAATTGAATCAAGCTGGCAAGGGGAAAATAGAACAGTAAAAGTAGAGTGAGGAAATCCTCACTGATTTTTTGTTAAGGAACGTCCTTAATATTGTTTACGAATGCAAATATACTTCAATTTACAAATCTATTCATTCTTCCTTAGCTTCATAAAAAGTAGTAACTTCGGCCTAATTATATCATTACATCATATAATAATTGTTTTATATTTTGATATACCTGTGAATAAACAACCTTCACATCCCCAGAGATTTTAATAATCCAATATTTGAAAGAAGGAGAATAAAACAAAGGAAAAAAAGTGATGCAAAATTCTTATCTTCTGGACATCTCTAACTTTATAGTGTTTTAGTGTATGTGCTTGTGTGTGTTAATCTTTTTGCAACTTTTAGCTGGTAATCTATCTGGCACTCTGACTGGATTGACCAAAAACTGTACACAACCATAAATAGAGAGGATGAAAGGCAAAGTGAGATTTACTGTCTTGATCTTGAACATAAAACCAAGGAGGCTGAGAAAAAATATTGTCTGTTAGAAAAGAAATTATTTCTCTTGGAGTATATCCATTATAAAAGGTATTTTTATTCTTTCTATTAAAATTGTTCATCATCAATGCTCTTTGGGATTATATCACCCAGAAAAAAACAATGCTTGAGGCAAAAGGTTGAAGATTTTCTTAACAAGAAAAAAGCACTAGGAGATTTTCAAAGGAAATACAGAATATTTCTCTAATAAGCACATTAATAACTTGCAAATGTGTTGTCACATTTAGGGCAATAATTTATAGTACATTTCTCCCTAAGTATAAGAATTTCTGCATTAATTTAAGGCAAACATAAGGAAGAAATAAAAATTAAGCAAAATCACTTGAAAACAGTTTTAAATTTAAAACTTAGTTGATTCAATTCTTACACTGACTACATGCTGACAGTTTTTCATAAGCTATTCAGTTACTTTACACATATGCTTATATCTTAATTCAGCTTTTTGAGTTATTTTATGTCTCTTTTTCAACCTTTTTGTTTATACAGTAGTAGTTGGTTTATCACTCAATTCCAGTGTAAATTTACATAATAAAAACTTATTATAAGCAATTCAGAGTATCTTACATGTTGACACATATCACCATGCTATAGAGTAAATAACTCAATTTTAATAATAAAAAGTAAAATATAAAATTATAAAATATAAAATATAAAAATTAATAATAATCACCAGTGCTAGAAGGATTGTTGCTGCTATGATTACTCCTGTTATTTTTTGAAGGCATTTTAAATACTGTGTGTGAGGCACACGTTAGGAGGATTTTGGTTGCAAGTGTCACAAACCAAAGACAAGCAGGATCAAGCACAAGTGATGGGTACCGGAAGGATAACAGTATGGAAACGACTACTCATGGTTGTTCAGAGATCCAACTCTGCCATTTACTTTCCATATGACTTCAGACAAGTTATCCAGCCACTCTGTGTTCCAATTTCTTCATGTGTAAAATGGAAATAACAGTATCACCTATCTCATAAAGTTATTGTGACCATTAAATGGCCTTGTTTTTCAAAAGATATAGAACAGAGCTTAGATGTTTAGTGCTATATGACAGTTTATAATAAGTTGCTGTGCTGCTCTTGTTCTTGTTAAGGCATTTCTAAAAATCAAAAGGGAAGTATGCAGCTGGTCTTCCAGAAAGAAAGCAGGATCAGGAGTGATATAGGAAACAGAGGTGCTCTCTGTACATCTATTTTAATCTAGCAGATGTTATTATTCTCATTCCACAGCTGGGAAATTTGAAACTTAGAGAAGTTAAATACCTTTCCAAAGGCACCCACTAAGTGCCACAGACAGGATTTGAAGTCCAGTTTGTGTAACTCCAAATCCTTGTTACTAAAAACTACACTAGACACATCAATCAAGATTTCTTAAAGTTTCAAGTAATATCAAATGGTGATTTATGTACTTTTTTCCATTTGTTAATTTTTAATAAACTGATAAGTACTTACATATGATATGATCAGATCTTCATCAGTAGGACATTCAATTTAGTTGGGTTTGCAGGAAGGGAGATAGATTTGCATCACTGCATGCATTCATATTCTATTTCTTGGTGCCTTTGACGCCAGTGGTCTCTATTGTAACAACATAGCCATCCCATTATCTAAAATGATGAAGTAAATGAAGCTTTTAAGGACAGAACACACATTGTCTACCATATTAAGATGAGTTTTTCTACCCTTAATCTAAGGAAGTTAGGATATAGGAAGCTGACAAACTGGCTAAAAAGATGAGAAATACTTAACTTTACAACCAAAGTATCCTTGGCACTTTTGACAAAGGACAGAAAGGAATTGAAACATTAAGAAGAAAAAAATTAAGTGATCTGTCAGTTATAGAGAAAAATAAACAAGAAAACCCATCATTTTAGAATGCCTTTGGAGTGGATCTGGGTCCAAAAATTTTTAATTTTAGTCTTAGAGAAATATTAGAAGTAAAATAGAACCTTATATTATAGTGGAAGATATATGGATTTCTCAATACTTGTGTCTAAACCATTAAAGAACTTGGAATCAGCTCACTAATTAGAAAGTGGCTTTGGGTGCCCACAAAAGAGAAGAGAGGCACAAAAAAATAATTATTTTTGATATGGGCTAGGAAAAGGGTACAAAGATTTCTTCGTGCTGTTTTCCCTCCACAACCTCCTACAGCAATGGTGGTCGTAATCAATATTATTCAATTGTCGGTTAATTGCAAATCAGGTGTTGCGGTGATTATATACCAGGATCCTGTTCTAATTCAAATTTTGTTACACTGGTTGAGTCAACTGAAGTTGATAGACTTGCTTTTTTGGTTAAAAGAATTTGAAGAAGGTACAAATAAATGAAAAGGAAAGCTGAAAGTACGTTATAAAAGAGGACGACAGGAAATCAAAAATTTAGCAGTTGGAAAATGGACATCATTTGCTCATTTTATTTATTTAATAAAGTATAATAATTCAAAAGTCCAACTATAAAATTTGTTATAGTTGGCCTATGATATCACTATATTATTTTGTTATAGCTGTAGACAATATTTGAAAATATTAATTGATATGTTGGAAAAATGTACCAAATATAGTGATAAAACTATCCTTTTAAAATAATATTTATTAGATTTTTATTAAAGGCATAAGCATATTTTCTGGATATTTGGAAAATATAGACATGTAATGGTTTAGCATTAATTTAACACCAAACACAAGGAAAGCAAAGAGGAAAAACCATTAATATCTTGAAGACTATCAATAAAAATATATCAATAATTTATGACACAAATTTGCTGTCTTATCAGGTAAGAAGCCTTAGACAATAATTTATTGTATTAAAATTAAAAGGTGCTTATTACATATTAAAATTCCAATTTGGAAGACATTCATCAAAAATTTAACCTATTATTTAAAGTCTAAATAGCATATCTTCTGATTGTTGTAAGATTTATACTTTTGTGCTGTAAGATTTACAGATTTAATATTTTAAAATAGTCAACACATATGACATTATGGTTATTTTAAATGTTTCTCTAAAATGTAAGTCAGTCTAGACTTTGTAATGCAAAGAGACAATGAGACTTTAAAATTTTATCAGCAATCTTAATGTAGTTTTTTACTGCTCACTTGGTTCTAATATATTAATCTACGTGATATTTCTAGATCTTCTTAAGATGCATTTCCAATGTGCTTTTAAAAATATTTTAATGTAAGTCCTAATGGAATATAACAAATGAAAAATATTTATTCAAGAAAATCTTCTAAGACTTGGTAAGAACTACAAAAGTCTGCATTGTTTCAAACAAGTCCTGCACCCTCCCTCCAGCCTCCCAGCTCAACAAGACAGAAACTCCACTATCAGTTGGTATAGCCAAGAACACAGGGCTCTCCTCGCAGTTCCCAGGCGGAGGTCAAACTTCCTAAGATGGGCAGGGCATTAGCAATTCTCATCTTCCCCCAGCTACCTGTTGCTGAAGCTAAGTTCTCTGCCACTGTGGCTGAGGGTTAGGGCTCCCTTCATCCACTCAGCCCCTACTTGTAGACAAGCACTACTTTGGGAACAGTACTGCTGAGAATAGTGGGGTCCTAAAAGCCCTTGCCCCAACTAGTAGGATTAGGGTGACACACTGGGAGAGACAAACCGAGACCTGGGGCTGCTGCCCCATCTATCTACCAAGTGCTCAGTTCCTAAAGTGGAATGTCACTCAGAGAAAAGCATATATCATGGTTCTCACTATGGGTACCAGGGCAATGGCTCAGAAATTTTGCTCGGGGGGGAAAAGCAGACTATAGAACAGAGCCCCAGTCCTTCCCCAAAGAAAGTGGACTTAATTTACAACAGTACATGGAAAAGATCAAGCCTAAGGACACTCTTAAAAACTGAAAGTTGTGGTGAAAGGCAATCAAAAGGAGATTGATAGATCCTTGGAGATGGAGGATCAGCTGTAGGCCTGCGAGTCTGTAGAAAGAAAGAATAAGGGTGCCTGGGTGGCTCAGTCGTTAAGCGGCTGCCTTCGGCTCAGGTCATGATCCCAGAGTCCTGGGATCGAGCCCCACATCGGGCTTCCTGCGCAGTGGGAAGTCTGCTTCTCCCTCTCCCACTCCCCCTGCTTGTGTTCCCTCTGTCACTGTGTCTCTCTCTGTCAAATAAATAAATAAAATCTTTAAAAAAAAAAAAGAAAGAAAGAAAGAATAAGAGACCTCTATGAAGAGCCTTCTTGGGGTCAGATAAATCTGAACTATTGACCTCAGAAACGATCCCTTCAAAACCTGGATCAGTCTGTGAATCAATTTATGATGCCTAAAGGCATTGTTGAAAATAATAGCGCAATCAACCAGCAAATAATGGGTTTAACTGTTGGATATGGTCAGGGGAAGGGAGCCCTGAGACAAAACCAGCCCAGTGAGGTAGGATAGAGGGGAGGTCAGAACACAGGGTTGCTACAGTATCAGTTGGTTCTCATTATTTATGGTAGTTATATTCTACAAAGTCACTGCAAACACTCTACTAGTGAATACTGAACCCTTTGCTCCTACAGGAAGTAAGGGGTAAATTCCTGCATTTTCAGCCTCTGGTCACAATATTTTTGTCAATGCATCAATTCACAACCTTATCATACATGTGTTTCTGTTTAAAGACACCTTATTTAATATATATTGTTGATTCATAAACATTGAACTCACAACCAAAAGCATATAACTCACGCCTGACCAAAGCTTATCTAACACATGTATTTTCTCCTTTAGGCACATCACAGCCTCCTTCAGTACTATGCTTGGGGCCATTTTAAAGAGCAAAAATCACCAACATAAAGCACAGTAACACAGCTCTAAATAAGATTCTGAGAAGGACACTTGTTTATAATCAGAGCATGGAAACAGTGAAGGGAAAGCATCAATCACCTTGCTCGACCTCAGTTGGGAACATGCACATTGGGTGACTCAAATTTTTCACTGTTCTGTGTATATCCATGAAAGATCACAAGAGCACAGTTAGTATTGATTTTAGGTTAATAAACTTTAGTGAAAAGATAAGTTCACAAATACTGAATCTGTGAATAATGAGGATCAACTATATTATCTAAAAGGTCCATTTTCCAACAACAACAACAATTGTAAGACATACAAAGAAACAAGAAAGTATGTCCCATATACCAGAAAAAAGCAGGCACTAGAAACTGCCTGTGAAAACAAATGGATGCCACATTTAAAATACAAAGACCTGTAAGCAGCCACTATAAATATGTCAAAGAACTAAAGGAAACCCCGACTAAACAAGCAAAGGAAATTATGATGGCAATGTCCATTAGTACTGGGTTGTAACTGAGCTGAAGATAAATACATGTCTGGAAATTTTCATTTCGTTTGCTAAGAATAAGTTACATTTTAATTTGTAGAGCAGGTCACTAAAAAAGCGTTCATTGACATGGATTTATTCCAAACAATATATGATCTAATTATATAACATTAATGAATTATGCTTTTTTTTATTAAGCCTAATGAAATAAAGTGAAATAATTCACAATGTTGTAAGAATGCATCACCATGCACATTAATATAGCATGAATGAAATGTTGAAATGGAGCCTGTTTTAGTCCGTTCAGGCTGTCCTAACAAAAATATCATAGACCAGGGTAGCTTACACAACAGAAATTATTTCTTACTATTCTGGAGGCTGAGAATTCCAAGATGGAGGTGCCAGCAGCTTAGCTTCCTGGCAAAAACTTCCTTCCTGGTTTGCAGAGGGACACCTTGCTGTATCCTCACATATTGGATATAGAGAAATCACCTTTCTAGTTAGTAGCTCTGTCTATAAGGGGCACCAATCCCATTCACCCATTCATAAAGGCTCCACCCTCATGACCTAATCATCTCCTAAAGGTCCCACTTCTTAACATCATTAGGACTTCAAAATATAAATCTAGGGGGAGGAGAGACACAAGCATTCAGTCCTTAGCAAAGACTATCACTCTATAGAACAGAGGAAAAGAATTATGACAACTTGGAGGAAAGGCAGCCTTCTAGGCTGGGAACAGCACAAACGCACACACACAGACTGAGGGAGTTAGTTCCTACTTTGTTCCAAAAATACTGCTCAGCTTTAAAGTTGCTAATGAGAAAGAGATTATCTGTTTTCATGGAGCTTTTATTTACCAGGAAAATAACCATAAAGGAAGTATTTATGAGTGTTATACATGTTAGGAATCCCGCAGGGAAAAAAGCAATCCGTTAAAAAAAAAAAAAAAAAAAAAAGAACAAAAGAAATATCCAAATAATGGAATTAAAATTTTAAAAAGTTGAAAGAAAGAGAAAGAAAAAGACTGGTATAAAAGCTTCATCATGTCCCACTAAACACCAATAAAAATTTAGTACACTCAGATAAAAAAAATGTATCTCACATATCATATGCATATCTTATATTTATATTTAACACCAAAAAATTATGTATAATAGGACAAAAATTGACTTGTTTAAATTTTCATTGAATTTCTCACTAAAGGGGCGCCTGGGTGGCTCAGTTGGTTAAGCGACTGCCTTCGGCTCAGGTCATGATCCTGGAGTCCCGGGATCGAGTCCCGCATCGGGCTCCCTGCTCGGCGGGGAGTCTGCTTCTCCCTCTGACCCTCCTCCCTCTCATGCTCTCTGTCTCTCATTCTCTCTGTCTCACATAAATAAATAAAATCTTTAAAAAAAAAAAAAAAGAATTTCTCACTAAATACTAAAAGAAAATGACTAAATATTTTCAGAGATTTGAGGAAAAAAATGTTTTGATCCAATAACTTATTCTCTTTGTGCACAATAGAAAAAGATCCTTAAGTATGTAAAGGTTCAACAATGACTACCCCCTATAACCTCCATTTTAAGAGGAACATGATATAAACATAGTTAATTGGAACATATGTTAAAACTATTACCTTAGGATTGGAAAAGTTGTGGTAAAAAGTAACACCTTGTAAAATAGTGTGAAATTAAACTATTATACACCCGTTCATCGCATAGATTCAAAAAGTTTTAAATGACCTGAGGAAGAACAACAAGGTCTAACAGGTATCATAACTTCCTATGTGCCAGCTATTGGGCCAAGTATTTTACATGCATTATCACCATTTAATCTTTACACAACCTCATTTTGGGGTTGCTTCATTTTACGTTTGAGGAAACTGAGGCACAAAGAAGTTAAATAAATTGTTCACCCATGAATATGGTGTTTGAACAAAAGTAATCTAACTCCAGATATCCACTCTTCACTATTTCTCATAATATGCTATTAAGTGGGAAAAAAATGCAGAACACAGTACTGAACATATGGTATAATTTCCATATCACTTATTTCAACCAAACTTTGTGAAGGCCTGTAAAGAGTCAGGCACAATGGCTATCCCATTTTAAATTTTCTACAATTAGAATATATTAACTGAGAAAGTGTTTACTTACATTAAACAGAAAAGTACAGTAAAAACATTTTAAAAGTTTGTGTATCTATCTTTCATAATTAAAAGTGATTTATCTCAATTTTGACTTTATATAATTTTTCTTAAAAATAAAATATTACAAAGACAAATACCTA
This sequence comes from Mirounga leonina, assembly GCF_011800145.1. Classification (NCBI taxonomy): domain Eukaryota; kingdom Metazoa; phylum Chordata; class Mammalia; order Carnivora; family Phocidae; genus Mirounga; species Mirounga leonina. The sequence goes on from NW_023270431.1 coordinate 12,435,421, forward strand.
CCATTTGCTTTGACATGGATGGAACTGGAGGGGATTATGCTAAGTGAAACAAGTCAAGCAGAGAAAGACAATTATCATATGGTTTCACTCATATGTGGAATATAAGGAATAGTGCAGAGGATCATAGGGAAAGGGAGGGAAAACTGAATGGGAAGACATCAGAGGGAGGCAAACCATGAGAGACTACGGACTACAGGAAAAAAACTGAGGGTTACAGAGGGGAAGGGGTTGGGGGATGGTGTAACCAGGTGATGGGTATTAAGGAGGGCACCTGTTGTGATGAGCACTGGGTGTTATACGCAACTAATGAATCGTTGAACACTACATCAAAAACTAATGATGTACTATATGTTGGCTAACTGAACATAATTAAAAATAAGGAAAAAAAAGAAAAAAACAAAATGTTTAAAAAATAAAATAAAATATTACATATAATCTTTAATTCCATTCTTCCCAGTAAAACTTTAATTCTATCTCTCCATAGAGATGAGGAGAGAGGGGTAGGTCGACAGTCATAATTTAATGTAATACTCTGTAATCCTTGTATTTATATTTTGTCTATATATAAATATTTCTATAAACACAAAGAGGGATTGTTCACATATTATAAAACTACATGAAATCTTTCTGCAACTTGATTTATTCACTTTTCTTGAGATATAGCCAAGTTGATGCATGTAAAACTAATTTTTAATTTCTTTGTACACAGTGTTCAAAGTATGCGCTAACTGCATTCTTTATTTTTTTTAAGATTTTATTTGTTTATTTGACAGAGAGAGAGATAGCGAGAGCAGGAACACAAGCAGGTGGAGTGGGAGAGGCAGAAGCAGGCTTCCCGCTGAGCGGGGAGCCCGATGCGGGGCTCGATCCCAGGACCCTGGGATCATGAACTGAGCCGAAGGCAGACGCTTAATGATTGAGCCACCCAGGAGCCTCGCACTAACTGTATTCTATCCATTCCCTTACTGATGGGCATTTATTTCCATGTTTTTTGAACTATAAATAATGCTACAATGAACATCTTTGTACATACATTCTTGTACACGTTGGGAAAGATTTCTCTACGATGTAAATCTAAAAGCTGGATTTCAGGAACATCAGAGCCACGCAGTGTTTTTCAATTTTAATACCTATTACTCATATCTGGTTTCCAATTCCATATATAAGGAGTCTGGAAGTCATCCCTCCATCCTAACAGCAAATTAAAAAAAACAAAACAAAACAAAACAAAAAAAAACTGCTTGGTGGATTGAAGTAGCTACAATTCTTCTTGGATTCATAAAAGAACAGAGGACACAGGGCAAGCCAATGTCCCCGAGACTGGAGAGACATATAGGCAAATACAGGGAGTCATAGCTTACCTGGAGCAGAGACTCATGAGCAAAAACCACCTTGGGACCACCCTGCTGCAGTAGGAAAACCTTAACTTGTTTGACAAATAGCTGGAGGCTCAGTGCGGACAAGTCTGAGAGTTAAAAATTCTAGAGAGACCAAGTAATACAGAGACCCCCTACTATATTGTAAGATTTATCTCCAGAAGCTGGACCAGGTTCCCATAGTAAATATTTGAAAAAATTCACCGTGGGCTTCTGACAGAGGTCAGGGAAGAGGAACCATTTTGAAATACACCAGAGCACTCTGCTTTTCTTTATAAGGTCTACCTTCAGGGGAAACTAGTTAACCAGACCCTAACATACTGGCGCATTATCAGAGCCTGCCTGACCTGGGGCAGGAAAATCACCAACTCCAGCTGGCTCTAGCCTTCCAGGTGGAAGGAAAGATAAACCTACCTCCAGCTCACTCTAGCTGCTTGTGTCACCTAAGTGGGGTGAAAAATGAGAAATGCTTGTGAGATTTACAGTCCAGAGACATAGGCTCACTAGGAGTCTGAGATCTAACAGTCAAAGGATTACAGAATGCTTTCCTCCCCCACCACCTCACCACACTGTTACAAGGCCTATTTATAGCAGTTTCTTTGCCTGATACCCCATGTCTGTCTATTAAAAAAAAGAAAAAAAATTAACTAAAAAAAATTACAAGGCATACCAAAGGCAAAAAACAAAAAACACACTTTGAGGAAAAAGAACAAGTATCAGAACCAGACCTAACAAGGATATTGGGATTATCAGACCTGGAATTTGAAACAACTATAATTAATGTTCTAAGGGCTCTAATAGATAAAGAAGACCATGCAAGACCAGATGGGCAACGAAGCAGAGGGATGGAAATCCTAATAAAGAACCAAAAATAAATGCTAGAGATCAAAAATGCTGTAACAGAAATGAAGAATGCTTTTTTTATGGGCTTATTAAATAAGTACACTGGATACAGCTGAGGAAAGAATCTCTGACCTAAAGGAGGATATATCAATAGAAGTCCCAAAAACTAAAGAAAAAAAAAAAAAAAAGAGAACAAAGACAAAAAAATCAAAATTTAAAAAAATAAAAAAATAAACAGAGTATCCAAGGACTGTGGGATAACTACAAAACATATCAGATATACATACTGGGAATACCAGAGGGAGAAGAAAGAAAAGAACAGAAAAAAAAAAAAAATTTGAAACAATAATGATTGAGAATTTCCCCAAATTAATGTAAGACACTAAGACACAGACCCAGGAAGCTTAGAAAACATCAAGCAGGATTAATGCCAATACATACATACATACATACATACATACAAACATACATACATAAAACTACACCCAGGCATATCATTTTCAAACTTCAGAAAATCAAAAATAAAGAAAAAATCCTGAAGGAAGCCAGAGGAATAAATACCTTACCTAGAGAAGGTAAAAGATAAGAATTACATCCAAATTCCCAGAAACCATGCAAACAAGAGAATGAAGTATTTAAAGTGTTGAAGGGGGAAAAAAAAAAAACAAAAAACCAAAAACCTCCGATGTAGAATTCTGTACTCTGCAAAATTATCCCTCAACAGCAAAGGAGAAATAATTATTTTGTCAAACAAACAGAAACTGAGGGAATTTGTTGCCAGTTGATCTGCGTTGCAAGAAATATTTAAAATTCTTTAGAGAGAAGCACCTATATTATAGGTCAGAAACTCAGATCTACGTAATGAATAGCATCAAAGAAGAAATACGTGAAGGTAAAATAATAACTTTTCATTTTCTTATTAATCTAACATGAGTTTATTCAAATTAATAACAGCAAAAATGTATTTGACTATGTATGCTTATGTATATATCTTATGCATACATATTATGTGCATATATACATATATATTCTTATCTATGCTTTTATATATAAGTGAAATGGATAACAGCAATGTTACAAGGGATGGGAGGGAGGGATAAGAATTATTTTGTTATTTTAAGATATTTGTGCTAACCATGAAGTGGTATAGTTTTATATAATATAATACCTTGGATTAGCTGTAAATGTATTTTGCAAACTCTAGGACAACCACTAAAAAAAGTAAAAAGAGAAATATAACTGATATGCTAAGATAGTAGAGAAAATAGAATAAAAAAATGCTCAGTAAAAATCACAAAAAGCAGAGAAAGGGTGAAAACAAAAATAGAAACTTAAGAACAAGAGCAAAAAACAGTAACAAGCATGGTAGATATTAACCTAACAATATCAATAATCATTTTGAACATCAATGGTCTAAAGGCACCAATTAAAAGACAGAGACCATCAGAGTAGATCAAAAAACAAGACTTAACTCTATGTTGTCTATAAGAAAACCACTTTAAATATAAAGACACATCCAAATTAAAAGTAAATGGATGCAGGAAAACATACCGTGTTGATACTAATCAAAAGAAAGCAGGAGTAAGTACATTAATTTCAGACAGAGCAGACAACAAGGCAAGGGAGGTAGCGAGGGAAAAAGAAGCAATATCACTAATGGGGTTTAAAAGTTTGTGCCAGTGTAAATACCCACCAAGCACTGAATAAGTTCCAATTTCACCATGTCGTCAACTCTGGGTAAGTCATACTTCTAGACATTACAATTTGATTTTTTTTTTAAATTTTCCATCTTTTTTGATACTCATGAGGTTGAACTTCATTCTATGTACTTACCAGAAGATTCAATGTCTTCTTTGAATATCTCTTTTAGTCTATTAGTCCACTTGTACAGGATGGTTTCATCTTACTTATTTTTGGAATTCTTTAGACATTGTGTATACCAATTTTTGGTCAGAATATCACAACTATCTTTTCTCAGTCTGATTGTGTTAAATTTAAATTTTTATTACAGTACTGTCATACAGAAAACTGTAATTTTGCTGTTATCCATGTTTTATATTATTATAAAATTATCCATGTTTTCCTCTATGTGTTGTCTTTTGGGGGGTCTTATTTAAGGTTGTTTTTTTTCTTAACCACGGAAAACCAATGGACTCAAATTATTGATTTAAAATTCCCGTTGTGGTTCTTCTTGGAATCCCTACACATTTGGACATTATCCATCTAATTGCGGATTCATTTCCAAGATACCTCTTTCATTTACTCCTTGAGGTGATGGTACCCTGTTTTATATAATATAGCTTAAGTCTCGATATCTGATGTGGCCAGTTTTTCTTTTAAGAATTTTGTGAATATTTATATCCCTTCACTATAGTACTAGTGAAGTATCTTAGTCACAAAGAACAGAGAACTGAAATGGGGATTTATTAAAGATATTAGAATGAGCAGGCAACTTCACTTGGATATACACAGCCAGAAGTAAAGCAATCAGGGAAAACGTCTCATTAAAGTTTTTATTTGTTTGTTTTTTAACCTTGGATGAGCCTGTGTCACTTAATCTCCCAAAACTTAGTCACATCTCCATCAGAAAAATTATATTTGGCTAACTGAACATAATATAAATAAATAAATAAACAAACAAATAAATAAATAAATAATAAAAATAGGAAAATAAAGAAATATTGGATGCTTTGTGCAGGTTTGGCTGCTTAGCTACATGTGGGTCTTAAGCTTCTAGGAATTCTGAGGTAAATAGTTCTGAGGTAAATAGTTCTTAGCTTTCTAGTCTTCATAATAATGTATGACTATTTAGAAGGAGGTTAAAATCTGTGCTGGTAAAGCCTTCTTTATGAGAACATAGAATATAGTCATAACATTTTCTCTCTTTTTTGAGGTATAATACAGTAAGATACATGGATCTTCAGTGCATAGTTTGATGAATTTTGACAAAAGTATATCCTATGTAGAACATTCTCATATCTTAGGAAGTTCTCTCAAACTACTTTCCAGTCAACACCCCCACCCCCATGGCAGAAGCATTCACTCTTCTGATTCCTATTACCATAAATTAACACTGGCTGATTCTGAGATTCACATAATCCAAGTACTATATATACTTTGTGTCTGGCTCCTGTTTGAGATCACTTTTATTTTTTAAGATTTATCAATGTTGATGTTTATATTTTATTTTTTTACTGCTGAGTAGTATAAATTAAATAAATGTGCCAAAAAATTTTAGCATTATGAATAAAGCAACAATAGGCATGCTTGCACAAGTCTCTCTCTTTTTTTTTTTTTTTGGTAAGTATATGCTTTTATTTCCTAAGGATAAATGTTTTGATGTGAAATTGCAGAATCATGAGCACGTGTCATTTTATTAGGAACTACCATTTTCCAAAAAATTTGTATACATTTTGTACTTTCAATAGTGATGAGTGAAATTTTTAAATTGTTATTGATCCTCTCTAATATTTCACACTTAGCCCTTCATAATTTGACCTACTTCATGTGTATGTAGTTATATCTTATTATAATATTAAGTTTTTTGATGATTAATGATGTTTAGCAATTTCTCATACACATTTTAACAAGTTGTACATGCTCTTTTGGGTGTAAGTCTTTGGCCTATTTTTAGTTGCATTGTTTGTCTTTATAATTATGATAATTATCTATATATTCTGAATGTGAGTTCTTTGTCAGATATATGTATTTTGAATATTTCTCTGTGTTTGGATTTTATTTTTATAAGGAGCTTCCAATAAGTAGAGCTTTTTTTATTAAGTACAGTTTATTTTTTTATCTTTATGATTAGTAATTTTTTACTTCTGAGTAAGAAATTTTTGATGAGACCAAGGTCCCAAAGATATTCTGCTATATTATGTTATAGGAGATTTTATGGTTAAGTCTACAATTTATCTCCAATAATTTTTGTATGTTTATGGGGTATTATCAAGTCTCAATTTTTTCCCATTTGGATTTTTTGTCTGTGTTTATGGAGTATTATCAAGTGTCATTTTTTTTTTCCCATTTGAATATTGTTGCAGTGCATTTTTTGGAATGATTTTTTCTTTCCTTATTGCATTGCATTGGTGATTTTGTGCTTCTGGTCTTTTGAATTATTTGTTACATTTATTCCTAGGTATATATTTTTTTCTGATATTTCAAATGGTCTGGATAGAATTCACTATCCGGACTGACAATTTTGTGCCAATTATCAATCTACTGCTTCTCAACTTCGTATGAACACTTCTTTGCCCTGTTTTGTGATGTGGAGCTGGACCTGGAAGCCATTTCTCCTTCGGTAGCTGGACCAGTGTTAGACTTTGCCAACAGAGTGTGCTCAATGACACTATAAGGCATGGCAGTGGGAGGGGTTTTTGCCCTGGTTTGGGGGTGGTTTTCCTTCTTTAGTGCCAGACCTGTCTGCAGCATGCAGGAAACCTGGTGACGCTCACCTTCCAGTGAGTTTTTTATTGCACTGCAATGGATAGCTTCTTGTGGACCAACTCCAAACTTCTGGCACCCCAGTGGGTGAATTCCTGTGCACCCCAGGAAGTGGCTAATAGCAGACAAGCTCTTGCTTGTAGCACCTCCGCACATTTCATCATCCTGTGAGCTGCAACCATACTTTCTCCAAAGACATAAATTTCAGCATTGTGGGAGTCCCACTTCCAAGTATGTTCTGCCCTTGGTGCTCTTCCTCTGCCCTTGAAGTAGTAGCTGCTCCCTACATTCATTATTCCTTATAATTTAGAATCCTCTTTTATCCCTTTTTAATAGGTATTATCTCCTTTTACCAGTTAATACTGCTTTATATTTAATTTTCTATGTTCAAATTGCTGGTAGGGTTTCTGTCTCCTGATTGGACCCTGATGGCCAGTTTTCTTTGTTTGGAAATTTTAGTTATGAATTTAATGTCTTTATAGATATAGGGTTATTTGGATTTTATATTTTTTCATGTGTCATTTTTTTAGATTTATTTTTTGATAAGTTTGCATATTTCATCTAACTTTGCATTTGTATTATAAAATGACTTAAAATATTCTTTTATTACCATTTAAATGCCCTCGAATATGTGGCAATAGTATTTCTTTCATTTTTCAAGTTGAATAAAATTACCAATTTTTTTCCTGTTATTTCTATCAGTTTTTATACATTTTTGGTAGTGTTGGCTACATACAATTTTATGATTCTCACCTTAAATTCAATTTTTATTGATAGTAATACTACTATAAAAGATTTTTATTGGCTAGCATTTACCTAGTGAAAGTATTTGTCACTTTTATATTTTCATACTCTGTGTTAATTGCATATGTGTTTAGGGTATATCTTTAGTAAGCATTATATTGCTAAGATAGAAACAATAATAATTTATGATAACTTGTATATTTTAATTAGTAACTTAAAATCTGTTTTTACTTTGTGATTAGTGATATATTTAGACTCATTTCTACTATCTCCTAATATGTTTCATCTTTATTATAATTATTTCCTTAGATGTATTTATAGACTATTCTTGGATTTTTTCTTACTGATTTGGATACTATAGATTTTATTTCTATTATGTTATCTACTACATTTAATATTTTATCAAATATATTTACCTTCAAATTTGTTGGATTTAAGGATACTCAATACATCAATCCCCCTCTCTTAAAAGATGTGAATCCCATCTGTCTTTAACTTATTATCTACTAAATATATTTATTATTATTATTAAATTCATATTTTCCAGCTTGTTTTGACAAATTTTTAGCTTGCACTGCCTCTGAGTTAAATTTTTAGATTCAGGGTACCTTACTAGTTCTTACTAGTGGTAAATTATACCTGAAAATGTCATTTTTTTTTTGAGTGACAGTTTAGCTAGCATTTAGAATATTAAATTGACAGTTATTTTCCCTCACCAGTTTGGAAATATTAATCCAATTTTTTTCTGTAATAAATATTTACTGATAAAATTTTTTTGCATAAATGACATATTTAGATTATCTGTTTTACCTTGAGTAACTTTTTTTTTAACCAATGGCATTCTTTATTTTCAATGCAAAATTTCTGAGTTTGGATGTATTTTTACTTTTTTTCTTTAATACTGGAAGTGTATTTTCTCTCTCAGGATTTACATTTTCTTTTAATTCTTGGAAACTCTCAGTCACTGTCTTTCTGAATAGTATCTCTGTATTCTGTGCTCTCTTTTCTAATTCTGGAACTTTTATTAGACATCTGTTGGAGCACCTCAATCTCCTCTTTGTTTCTCAAATTTATTTTCATGTTTTAATTTTCTCATCTCTCTTTATAATTAATTCTGTTTTCAGTTGTGACCAACCTAACCTGTGTCTCTTCTATCATGTTAATGATGAATTTATCTATATCTATTAACATATAGATATAGATAAGATAGATATAAATAGATATATCTGTATTTATATCATCTCCTATTTGCTTCTTTTCAATTCTCTCTGGTCTTGATTTATGTCTACTTTTCATTGCTTTATAAACTGTGATTCTCTCTCTTTTTTTTTTTTTTTGGCTATTATTTCTACTTTTATATCTTTGGGTTCGTTATCATACTTATTTTATGTCCTTTTCAGATGGTTCATTGGAATGAATTCACTGAAGTCAATTTGTTGGACTGAATCAACCCCCTTATTGAATTTGTTGGCTTTTGTTCCTTTAGTTTTCTGAGTATGTTATGAAATTTAGATTACAAGCTCATCTTGAAAGTTCCTTCTCATTCTTCTCTCCTTCCTCTTTTTTATTAACTCTTTCCCTCCAACCTCATAACATTATGACATCCCCTTCATATCTAGAAGAATGCTTCCCTCCACCATATAAGTGCTGTTTTTCATTTCAAAATCTGCCTTTATATTGGTAATACAGGGCTCTCATTCTATGGAGATATTATTGACCTAGTTTTATGGCTTATGCTTGGCATGATGATGGTCCTGATCATGTGGCTTTCCCCACTCTTCCTGTTAGTGGAACAGCAGCTTAAAGCTAGATGTAGACCTAAGCAATAATTTTAAGTCTTTAATGTCCTCCATAGTCAGAAAGAACCTACACCAGCTCCAGCTCTTCCCAGCGAGCCTGATTCTCCTCCTTGCCATTTATGAGATGTTTTTGCATCCTTTTTTCTAATCTGAAATTTAGCAGACCTGTGGCTTCTCCTGCTTCTCACTGTTCTGTGTCTTAGGTAAACAAACACATCTTATTTTATTTTTGATCATGGTTATATATTTTTAAATATTCTTTGGCATATGTTTCAGCTATCACTGCTGTAAATTTCAGTAGGGGTTTCAGGTATTTCTCTGAAAATTCATAATATGATCTTGACAGGAAGAGTGCATATTTTTATAATTGACGTGCAGTGGCAATGGCTAGAGAGGAAACTAAAAGATATATGATCAGAAGGCACAAGTGTCCATAATATTTACGTCTCTACACATGTTTTCTCTTTTAAAACGTACACTCCTCTGTAAATTATCCACCAAGGAAACAATGTTGTTATTCTTTTGATTTCAGAGTTCATTGTCTAAACTATCATCATTTCCTAGTATGATATATGATCCTTTGCACAGCAAATCATTTTAAATGACATATAGGTATTAAGGAATAGAATTCCAGAATATGTCACTGTACTATATTCTATATTTATTGTCTTTGGGTTTTTACTTATCTGTCTATCCTTTTCAATGACACAGTATCAGTTTTAGAAACTTGAAACACATTTTCAGTTTATCAAGTAAGAGTAGATTCTGATGAATAGTTTCATGCAAATAAAATGTTAAAATAAATGATTGGGTTAATTATCCAGAAGAATTATACATTAATTCATTTTGAAAACTGTAAGTGCAAAGTAGACCAGAAATTTGTATCAACTCATTAGCTAACACACTTCTCTCTGATTGGGAATCCAAATTAAGATGAGAAAACTGTTAAGCCAGTAAATATTTATCAAATAAAATTGAGGTTTTTACTTCTTTTGTTTTACTTGTATGGTTAACTGCCAACTATATAACAGCTGGTTAACAAATATTTTTCATTACCCTTATTTCTCACCACAATCATTTAGTTTTTGGAGTTTACATAAAAGTTCTATAATTATTATCCAAAAAGTCAGATAACATAACAACAAAAACAAAACATCAGTGTCAACAGAGTTTTGAAAGATTATCTATCACAAGTTACAAACTGCCATCTTGAAACAAAATGGCAGCCCAATTTTTTTGACAATTTTTAGTAAATCTTAGTAAATTTTAACTTTTTAATAAACTTTTGTGCTATATAGAGTGCAGAGATAATATGATTTCTCCTTATGGGGTCTCTAGTGAATAAGTCTGATAGTTAAAAATAGGAAACCAGAAAGTTTTAAGAGACATATGGTGGCATAGTTATCCTTCCTTATGCCATCTAGTAGTTACACTTTTAAGATTACATATGGACTCTACTTTTTTTTTTTTGAGTAGTGTTAAAGTAAAAAACATAACAATACAAAATAAAAACAAATTCTTTGTATAAGCTTTGTATAAGCTTACAGATGGCATTCAAGAATGTTAGATAAGCTATTTATCATCATAATTTGGGTTAGCTGTCTTCCTGTGAAATGTGTTAATTTATACAGATAGATGACTCCTCTCCCCTAATATTTTCTTCATTTTTTTTTCTATTATCCTTAGAACTGATTCACATGAAGTCATTTTGTTACCTTAATTTGTCAACAACATTCTTTGGAAGAATTTGCAGTAGAATCTCACAGTTACACACACAAATTGTGATAAACTATGGACCAAACCATGCTTCCTACCAAAATAATATATTTGCATGGATTGAAAGCTGATATGTAAAATGTATTTGCAAATAGTGTGATACCAGTCATATTTTATTGATCTCTACTATACAAAAATGTACTAGCATTGTATTTTTATTGCGTGTTGAAAATTCAAACAGAAAAAAAACAAAAACAATATATGCCAGAAGAAAATTTTGAATACAAATTATTTTGTTAATTGATACTAGTAAAAAAAATTATTTTGACATTTGGGTGGGTTTTATTTGTTTGATTCTTTAATCTCTTCTTTTAAACTCAGCAATCTCCAGATTCCATAGAGTTGATTGTTTATAATTTTCTAGAGTTAAGGTCCTTGGAGACATTTCATCTGAAGATGAATTTTAACTGTATGTTATCCATAGCCATCAGTTAGAGGGATATTGTAATGATTACTACTACAAATCCAAAAAAAACAGAATATTGAAATTTACCACTCTGTATCAAAAGATAAGATTTTCTTATTTAAATGTATGTTGTATTGGTAAGTTCATAAATTTATAAGACATAGAAGTACTGTCATCTTTGTTAATTATTAGATGAAAAATAAATTCCTGCCTTTCTTTGTTAACCCATCATATTCTCTGAAGAAAAGGCAATTTCCCTTTCATAAAGGAATATTAAACAATTTAAACAGAAACTTAGAAATCATCTCTTTGTATCTCATCTCCAGTTTAAGAATTTCTTCTTCAAGTTCTAATAAATGATAATTTAGTGTCTACTGGAGCACTTCCAGAGATGTGAGCTTACTAGTCTCTCTCAGATAGCAATTTGAACATTTCTCTTTATTTTGTAGTTTTCTTCCCTGTGAAATATATTAATTTACTCAACAGATATTTATGGAGCACTGTTCTAACAATAAATAATTACAGAGTTTGTAAGAACCTGTAATCAAGTGGTAAAATTCACTCACTGCTATTAATTTTGAGCTCTACAGAGATACAGTCTTATGGTATTTGAAGGGATGTGTGCACCTAAGTTTCTCTGTTCCGAGCTAGAAATCTGTGGGTCAATAAATTGTTGCTCAAGGGACTATTTCCAGATATCGTTATCTTTTGTAGTGTTACCTTAATATTTCTGGTTTGGCCACCCTTTTTTATCAACATGGAACCAATACTTAATATTGGAACTTGAGTTGTGTACACCCATGGTGAAAATAAGTGGAAATAGTTATTGCTTTATTTTAACTGAGATATAGACCCTTATATTTTCTCCTTTAATATATTCAGTATTATTATTTTGAATCTATTGTTTTATATGGCCAAAAATATTTTATTTTATCTACTCTGTCCAGAATAGGTCATCTATAGTTTTGATAAATTGCATTTTATCTATAATCTGATATAATTATTAAAATATAAAAGAGTTAAGGTCCTTGGAGAGGTTTCATCTGAAGATGAATTTGTAATTGTATGTTATCCATAGCCATCAGTTAGAGGGATATTGTAATGATTACTACTACAAATCCAAAAAACAGAATATTGAAATTTACCACTCTGTATCAAAAGATAAGATTTTCTGATTTAAATGTATGTTGTGTTGATAAATTCATAAATTTATAAGACATAGAAGTACTGCCATCTTTGTTAATTATTAGATGAAAAATAAATTCCTGCCTTTCTTTGTTAACCCATCATATTCTCTGAAGAAAAGGCAATATTTCATAATTTCATAAAGGAATATTAAAACTATTTCATAAAGGAATATTAAACTATTTAAATGGAGACTTAGAAATCATCTCTTTGTATCTCATCTCCAATTTAAGAATTTCTTCTTCAAGTTCTAATAAATGATAATTTAGTGTCTACTGGAGTTACATAAGCTTTATGTGATGAAACCTAAACTGCATAATTATAGACCTCTCTTGATCAGGATGTGGAGCCTGTGGGGGGAAAAATGGTGCATACATTTTTTAAAGAAGGTTATTTGGAGCTTTAATATGATATTTAAATGGACCTTGAGACTCCACCCATCCCCAATATATTTAAGAACTACTATTTAAAAAATAAATCAATAATCAAATACATTGGATCTGGACTTAAACTAGTATGAATCCATCTATTGTATTATGCAGCTTTCCTTTAAGGCATGGTTTTAGTATTATATTTACTACCTACAGAAAGCAAATTCCTTACTTAAAAGTAAAAAGTTTCACAGAAAAGAAACACAATGTAGAATAATTTGTTTAAAAACAAAACAAAAATACTTATTCTTATAAGGTGTGAAAGTATTTTAATTAACCTAGGAAAACCTGTCTGAATCAATGCATTCATTTATACATTTTTAATGAACCCATGCTCCCTTAATCACAAGAATCTGAAGTTGGAAAATATTTTTGTTGAAGTTTTATAATATTCTTTCAAGGAGATATGTAACATCTCAGTAATCAAAATCCTCAGCATATCCTCATAACTTTTACAAGTAGTTCTGTACTTTAATTTAAAAATGTACCATTTTAGTAATAAAAGCCTAACTTTGATGTTAATCTAGGTTATTTACTCTTCCTTATTTGATTTTTTTTGTTTCCATAGAAACTCTTTTGCTTATTATAATGCTTAAATCTTGTCTTCTACTGTTAGCCTATACGTTCTATGGAGTCATGGACCATTTGTATCTTGCTCTCCATTATACCCCCAAACCGGAATAGAGAACATAGCATATAATGCAAGAACAATCAGTATTTTTTATTGAATTTCAGGACAATATGAATGTGAAAGATCTGGGAAACAGAAAATAGAGAACTTCAGGTAACTACGGCTTGATTTTGGCTACATTTCCTTACTGAGAAAATGACAAAGCTCGATGGAATTATTTCTAAGGCGCAACTTAGGTCTGGGGTTTCTACTACTTCACTTGTGAACTAAGAATTGGCATGTACTAAAAATATGTAGAATGTCCTCTCCCAAAAGACCTCATTAAATTTTAAGCCAGGTTTGACAGACATGGATGTTAGGAGAGCCCAGGTGCTGGCTCCAACCCCATATCCTTTTCAACAATATATGAGCTGCTTTCCACTGCAAGGAAACATACTACAGCCCTTCACAGTTGCATTCCCACAGCGGAGGGGCGGCCGGGCACTTCCTGGAGAATGAGCACAAACTCTGCAGTGGGCACAAGTCGCTGGCTCAATTCTATGGGAATTAGGAGTAGCTACAGTCTCACTGTGTTTAGGGCATAATGGATTCCTTTAATTACACATCTCCAGGGCTTCCTTAGCTGCTAGGAGACCCCACTCAAGTGTTCAATGAAGGAAACCCTCTTGATTCAAAGATTCAGGATATGCGGATTTGAATACCCACTGCATCCTGCCCCCCTGGTGCCACTCTAGCCCTCTGTTGCCTGCAGATGCTCGGCCTGGCAAACACTCCCCTTGTTCAAAAGGAGATTAGCAGGTGGTAAAGACCACTGGCTCCTAATCAAGGATTTCCCCTAATGTAATCAGAAAATGAAAGAACATGGGAAAGGAAAGTTACACATAAAAAGTAAGCAGCTGCTTGAAGCATTTTATGTAGGAAATAGATACTCATGGATTTTTGATGCACAGAATCCCTTAGAAACCTTCCTGTAAAGACAGGACACTTCCTGTAATCTGAGCATGAGAATGAGACTTCACTTGCCAGGTCCTTTTGTCCCCCTGAATCGAACTATTGTACAATTTTATAGGCTACCATTCATGCAAATATGAATTGGAAATAGGACAATCAGCATAATTATTATCCATTTCAGGTATCAGAATTGAATCTCTGAGTGTGGATAACCAAGCAAAAAGAAATGCAGAGTTATTCAGAGTAGATAGCTTATCTATATGTAATTTATTTGAGACTGAATTTTCTGAGGGTGTTAGGATGATTGTTTGCCATGATAATTTGCAGCCATACCCAAGTAAAATATAAATAATTTATACCTAGCATTACTTTTCTGTTTACTCTTTAAAATATTATTAAGACTCCCCCCCAATATGTTTTTTATATACACCAATGCACATTAGAAGTGTTTTTCAGCAGAAGAGTAAATTTTGCATTGGCTTAAGAGAATGCAAGTGTATTTTCAGAAAGGAGCAATTATTTGTAGGACTCTTATAATTAAATAATAGAATGAATGAAGGAAAACAGCTTTTCAGAATCCATACTGCTCCCCACCGGTGGATCAATATTCTTCAAGTATTCTTTGCACAATGATGTTCTCTGAATATGGTTTATCGGTATTTCTCTATGACAACCCTATTAAATTAAGCTCATCTTAGCCCACAAAACTCTCCATAATATGGCCTATTGCCAAGTTGTTAACCTTAGTCCTAATACATTTTCAATATTATTCTTTTGCTCTAGTGAAATTTGCTCCTTTGCTCTCCCTTCCACACATTATGGTCATATCCACCAAGATAATTTAAGAATGCCTGTGGCACAGCTCAGAGGAAAATGTGTCAATTTTTTATTCATAAATGAAGGATTTAAAATCAAACCAAACACATTTTCTTCCCGCCTAGCTTATGATGTTTGATTCTAAGACCATATATAAAGAGGATTAAGACAATCAGAAGGAGAGAATCAGCCTGGTTCTGATAGGCTTCTAGTAGAATTCATGACAGAATGTCTTCAAAAAGCTGACTGACTCTCATATACATAGTGCCTCATGGAGAACTGCAAGGTAACAATTCAACTGTCACTTGTCTACTTAGGATGGCTTATGACACAGTTGAATAAAGTGTGTGCATTCTACTTTTTATAAACTATATGGAGAAGCACAAATCACATTTTTTATTTTTATTTTTTTTTAAAGATTTTATTTATTTGACAGAGAGACACAGTGAGAGAGGGAAAACAAGCAGGGGGAGTGAGAGAGGGAGAAGCAGGCTTCCTGCCAAGCAGGGAGCCCGATGCGGGACTCGATCCCAGGATCCTGGGATCATGACCTGAGCCGAAGGCAGACGCTTACTGACCGAGCCACCCAGGCGCCCCTACAAATCACATTTTTTAATAATTTAAAAAAACATTTAAAAGTCTAACATATAACAAAATTTCCTGTGAAAAAATGCATTTTGTATTTATTTGTTGCCACTCATTTTGTGATTGTGTGCATTTCTTTAAGAATATATTATACAACATTTCTCTATTGTGAATAGAAAGGTCATTCTTTTCGGTGCATATTAGATCCCAGGCATTACTTTGTTTGAGGGCCCTTATTTTAATATTCATATTTTCTAATGTTGTAGATATTACTATACTCATTTTATAGACAGAAATCATGTTCTAGGAGTTGAAGTAGATTGTATATGTTGCCTATTCATTAAATGTCAAGGCCATGATTAAAGAGCTCTAACTCCAAAGTTTGTATTCTTTTCAATATGTTAACTATTAACATTAAAAACTCTGGTTTTAAAATATAGTTGACTTAATGTTGTCCATAGAAAGGGTTGATCTCAACCCTGTTGAGTAGAAATGTTTTGTATTTTAGGACCTAGCTTCTATTTCTTGATCTTATTCCTTAAAGGAATATATGTCCTAGCTCCATAAAATGCAGTACCATCCTATGGTGGTTAAGAAAAGGACTTCTGAAATGCAAGAATCCCATAAACCAACTAAGCCTCTCCATGCATATACTGTTTCTTCTGTTACCTAAAGACATTATATATTACTTGTTTTTTTGTTTTGTTTTTTTTTATTTTTTTTTTAAGATTTTATTTGTTAGAGAGAGAGAGAGAGAGAAAGCACAAGCAGTGGGAGTGGCAGGCAGAAGGAGAAGCAGGCTCCCCGCTGAGCAAGGAGCCCAATGTGGGACTTGATCCCAGGACCCTGGGATCACTACCTGAGCCGAAGGCAGATGCTTAACCAAATGAGCCACCCAGGCGTCCCTACTTGTTTTGTTTTTTTTTTAACTGTGTAATTATCCATTTCACATGACAAAGAATAGCACATTTCATGGTTACCAAAGCGCACATACCAAAATTCTCTTTCCAGGGACATAGCTCCACAAATTTTCTATCAGTCAGTATTAATATTGCATCAAAAGTAAATCCTACTTTTCTAGACAGTGCTATTTAGGAACATTACATAAGTCAACATGATGACTGTCATCTTTAAAATGTGTGTGTGTATGTGTGTGTGTGCACACGTGCATGCACAAATATGTATAGTTATTCTTGGTGAGTCTCTAGACAACTGTTTGATGACTATATAAAAGACATTGGAGGGGTGCCTGGGTGGCTCAGTCGTTAAGCGTCTGCCTTCAGCTCAGGTCATGTTCCCAGGGTCCTGGGATCGAGCCCCGCATCGGGCTCCCTGCTCTGCAGGAAGCCTGCTTCTCCCTCTCCCATTCCCCCTGCTTCTGTTCCCTCTCTCACTATGTATCTCTCAGTCAAATAAATAAATAAAATCTTTAAAAATTTTTTTTTAATTAAAAAAAGACATTGGAAACACATTTTTACCCTATATATGATTAAACTATGAAATCTGCCTAGAATCTGCTTAATTTGGATTTTAAACATTTTTGTTTTTGAAATTAGTAGAAAACTATGAATAATGGAACATTTAGAAAATCAAGAGCTGAAATGAGTCATTAATGAATAAATCCAATTGTTTGATCTGTAGTCAAAATTGTGTGGGTGTTTATTCACAGAGAAAAGGAAAGTGATTTTTTAAAATTTTCTATGTAGTTAGTGAAAATGTGAGAAGGTATCAGCCAGTGGTGATGTCTCCTGGATTCCTAATTTTGTTTTTTTAATGTTCATCTGTACCATTAAGTCTTTTTAGTAGCTACTAGGCTTACATTTTAACTATATTTCAATAAAACTACCAATAATCGCTTCTCGGCCTTTTGGCTAAGATCAAGTGCAATAAAACTAATAAAATGCCAAGACCCCACTATCTCAGATAGTTGTGCTGCTTTATAGTCTACTTAATTATTCTTTTTTTCTTATTTATAATGATAATACTACTTCAATATACTCATTATAGTTTATTGTTCTTTAACTCTGTCATATAGAGCCTCTGTATTTCTCTTGAAATAAAAACTAGATCAGGGCACCTGGGTGGCTCAGGCATCAAGCGTCTGCCTTCGGCTCAGGTCATGATCCCGGGGTCCTGGGATCGAGCCCCACATTGGGTTCCCTGCTCTGCAGGAAGCCTGTTTCTCCCTCTCCCACTCCCCCTGCTTGTGTTCCCTCTCTCACTGCCTCTCTCTATCAAATAAATAAGTAAAATCTTTAAAAAAAAATTATAAAAAAATAAAATAAAAACTAGATCAGATGCTTCTTTTTAAAAGCATGAAGATAAAAATCATATAGCTCAATAAGTAGCAATCACTTTCAAGTCCTGTGTCATAGTTTAGGCTGCTATAGCAATTTGCCATAGACTCTGTGGCTTAAATAATAAACTATTTTTTTCATAGTTCTGGGCACTGGGAAGGCCTAGGTAAAGGTGCTGGTAGACCCCATGTGTGATGAGGGCCCATTTCCTGGCTGGCAGATAACCATCTCCTCATTATGGCAGAGAGCAGAGCAAGAAGCCAGTTGTCTCATGTCTCTTTTGATAAGGGCCTTGATCCCATTCATGAGGCTTTCACCTTTATGACCTAATTAAGTCCCAAATCTCCTAATATTATCACATGGGAGGCTAGTATTTCAACATGTAGATTTTGCAGTGAACACATTCAGTCCATAATAACTATAATAATAATAATAATAAATATTATTTTGAGGTTGTTATTAGAATCATGTAACATTTAAAAATTCAAGCTTGGACGTGCATTTGGCTGGCTCAGTGAGTGAAGCATGTGACTCTTGATCTTGGGGTTGTGGGTTGGAGTCCCATGTTGGGTATAGAGATTATTTAAAAATAAAATTTAAAAAAAAGGTAAGTAAAAGTTCAAGCTCCGAAATTTATGCCTGGGTTCCTTCTTGGACTTAAAATTTACTATCTTGGCCTTGGACAAGGCACTTAACCTCTCTGTGACTTAGTTTCTCCTCTGCAAATGAGAAGTATTAAATAAGTATTAAATGAGTTAACATGAATTAAACTCAGAGCAGTAATTTTGAAAAATATAAGCACTCAATAAATACTTGTTATTATTACTTATCACTTCTAATTTTTTTTTTTGAAGGATAATCAGGGAGAAAAAAGTGGAAGTGACTGGATTTAGTTCCTATACTAGATATACTCTATTAAATATTTTGTCAAAAATCTTATCAAGGGTTGTCAAAAATCTGGTTCCACAGTGGTAAAATGAGCAAGTAATGAACTGAAACTAGATATTTTGGAAGCAAAATATCCTGATTCCTCTGGATGTCCATAATATACAAATTTTTGAATTGTATATCATTCTGAGTACATAAATTTATATATTAACCTCAAAAGTAAGAGAGCCAGTTATTTTACCAGTAAAATGCATTTGTCAGGAATAACAATTCAGGACATGCAACTATGACAAACAAAAAGCAAGCCTGGAGATCAAAGAAGGGGAATATTTTTTTAATAAAGAAAAATTTAGAAGGAGCTCTTCTGAGTGAAAGTTCATTGAGGGAAAGCAAAAGTTCAGGGTGATGATGGTTTTTCATGATGAGTTATGATATTTTCTTATTGGCTAAGCTTGTTGCTGGGCAAGGAGAAATTCTTCCTTTCTCCTGCTGGAGCAATAAAGTAAGATTCCTCCTTTTGGGAATACAAAGTATATCCACAAGTGGTAGAGCATGAGAGCACCCCTTCTGACCTTCTATCTCCATTTTAAATGAGGTTTCCTTTATTCAGTTTTATAAATTATGCTGATGAGATCACCTTTAATGCCCTGATCTTTACCATCAGAAAGTATCAATGTGTCAGATGTGGGATTCCTTTGACTGCTAAATGGAGCCAACTGAGATATGCCAATATTAGAGTAGAAACATAAAAGTATGGCCTATATATGGAAGTCAGAATGGAAAAAAGGATGAACGTGAATGTCATTAAACAAAGTAAAGGCTGTGTTGAGGAATCACAATGGTATTCCAGAATGAGGCAGCAGAGTAGTAACTAAGGAGTTATATTACCTTACAAAACAATGTGAAAATTTAAGGATAAAATAATAACATCAACTAGATTTTTTTTTTTTATACCTCACTATAAGTCACTGGACTAAGCACTTGCTTTACATACAATATCTAAATTTTCCTTTCCAGTAAGCCTATGAGGTAGCTATTTTATAGACTATGAAACCCAAGTATAGAGACAATAAGTGGCAGAAGTGAGATCAAAATCCAAGTTAAACTCAACACCAGACCATCTCAGATAATTTAGGACCACAGGAGTAGGTAAAAAGAAATGTCTAATTGGACAAGTCAATCTCTAATAATGCAGACTAACAGATGGGACACCTAAAAAAGTCAATGGTCAATTGTCAGGGTAAGTCAGTAACTGGAAGATCAAATTTATATCAGTGAGTGTATTTGTTTCCTATTGCTACTGAAACAAATTATCACAAATGTAGTGGTCTAAAACAGTACAAATATATTATCTTACAGCTCTGGATGTCAGAAGTCTGAAATGGGTCTCACCAATCTAAAACCAAAGATCTAGAGGCTCTCAGAGAGAATTCATTTTCTTGCCTTTTCTAGCTCCTAGAGGTTTTCCTGCATTCTTTCAATCATGACACCCTTCCATCCTCAAAGACATCAGTGGCCAGTTGAGTCCCAGCTCTCATCACTCTAACACTGACTCCTCTTTCTCCCTATCCCACATTTAAGGACACTGGGATCACATTTGATCCTGATAATCCAGGATAATCTCCTTTTTTTAAGGTCACCTAACTAGGAAACTGGATTCTGTCTTCTACCTTAATTCCCCTTTCCATGTAATGTAACATATTCATAGACTCTAAGGATTGAGATGTGGACATTGTTGGGGGGATTGGGGAAGGGCATTAATCTGACTACCACAGTGAAGAAGACACAAAACACCATGGGCAGGAGATTCCAGGACCCAGGCACCATGAAACTTAAATTGGTTGGAATTCAGCAATGTAAAATCATGTCACACAGACCAGTATAGGATACTCGAAGGGTGCCTCCACATTCCTCTGGGGTAAATTACTGAAATAGAACTATTACACCTTTGTTTGAAGACCTAAAGAAAGATTGTGCAAACCAGAAGTCAACAAACTTGTATTGTTGGGTCCTATCAACACTTCCATATTCAAGTTTCTGGTTTCTCTGTATGACTGTGATCTGTGTCAGCATTTCTGTAATTCTCTCACTTTGTTCAAGCTGAATGGTGGTGGCTTCCTTACATGGGGCATGTACTTCCTCTGAATTCCTACTACTCCCCTATTGCCTCCCTGAAACAGTGGCTCTGTGTCAACTGTTATTTGTGATCACTCTTCTTACATTTACATTTGTATGCAGAAAAGAAGTAATCTTCAAGAGCGAAGAAATAAAGAGTGATCCAAGAAAACCATGTGTCTCAAGAAAAATGTTAGAGCCTATTTCTCTAATAATAAAAGTGAATAAGGGGGCAGAGCAAGATGGCGGAGAAGTAGGAGACCTGGATTTCGTCTCCTCTCAGGAATTCAGCTGGATAGGAATCAAACCATTCTGAACACCTACAAACTCAACAGGAGATCAAAGAAAAGAATAGCAACAACTCTCTCATCAGAAAAGCGACCACTTTCTGGAAGGTAGGACGTGTGGAGAAGTGAATCCGAGGCGATATTCGGGAGGATAGACGGCGGGGGAGGGGCCTCCGTCGGCCGCTTCTGGCAAGTGATAGAACCGCGGAGCACAAAATCGGAACTTTTAAAAGTCTGCTCCGCTGAGGGATGTCCCTCTGGTGGCTAAGCGGGGGGTGGAACCCTCCGGGACAGTGTGGTCTCAGGACCCTCGGGGTCACAGAAAGACTGGGGGTGCCTGAGTGCGGCAGAGCTCCCAGGGATCGGAGCAGGGAAGCCGGCTGCAGAGGCGGAGCCCAGGCGCGGGCTCTCAGCTCGGGTCGCCATAAACCGTGATCCGCGGCCCAGTCGGGCCCCTGCTCCTCCAGCAGGGACCCAGCAAGCAGCAGATCTGGGGAGACTCACCTTCCTCCCCCAGGAGGAGCCGCGCGGGAGTGCACCGCAGGGATCTGCTGGGTTTGGAGACTCCACCCGGGGTCGGGTGCCAGAGATAGAAATGCGCGGTCACAGGCCAGGTGAGCACGGAGTGCGGCCGGAGACCGGGGAGACGGGAGTGACTGACGGCTTTTCTCTGGGGGCTCACTGAGAAGCTGGGCCCCAAGTTCTCGGCTCCTCCGGGGCGGAGATTGGGAGGCCGCCATTTTCACTCTCCGCCTCCAAAGCTGTACGGAAAACTCGCAGGGAACAAAAGCCCCGGAGAGCAAACCCGAGCAGATTACTTAGCCGGGAGAGGGCAAGGGCGGGGCGATTCCGCCTCCGGCAAAGACATTTGGAAACCACGGCAACAGGCCCCTCCCCCAGAATATCAGTGAGAACAGCCGGCCAAGACCAAGTTTACTGATCAATGAGAACGGCAGAACTCCAGCGCTAGGGGACTACTGCACATAGAATTCATGGCTTTTTTTACCATGATTCTTTAGTCTTTCAAAGTTAATTTTTTTTAACTGTCTTTTTTTTTTTTTGAATTTTTCTTTTTCCCTTTTTCAACCAACATCTTATCAATCCCTTTTTTTAAAAAATTTTTATTTTTCATCATTAGAGTCATATTCTATCCCTTCATAGTAGTTACCCGTATTTTTGGCATATATATATATAAGTTGTTCTCTCTTTAAAATTTTGAGATAGTTTCTTCTAACAGATTAAAATATACCCTAAATCTCTAGTATATGTTTTTTTCTACTCCCCTGCCTGATCACATTCTCTCCCTTCTTTTTTCTTTTTTTCTTTTTTTTAAATCCTCTTCTTTCTTTTTTCAAACAACTTCTTATCAATTCCTTTTATAACATTTTTTATAATTTCCATCTTTACATTCATATTCTATCCCTTCATCATATCAACCCTTATTTTTGTACATATATAAGTTTTTCTTTCTTTAAAATTTTGGGAGGCACTTTCTTCTAAAAGACCAAAATACACCCCAAATCTAGTATTTGGCACTGATCTATATACCAGCCTGATCATATTTGATCACATTCTGGTTTTTGTTGTTGTTGTTTTGTTTTGTTTGTTTTTGTTTGTTTTTATCTTTATCTTTTTCTTTTTTTTCTTTTTCTTTTTTCTCTCTTTCCATTTCTTTTTCCACTGCTTCAGGTCTTTTCTGATTTGTTTAGAGTATATTTTCTGGAGACATTGTTACTCTGCTAGCATTTTGTCCTCTCATTAATCTATTCTCCTCTGCACAAAATGACAGACGGAAAAAATCACCTCAACAAAAAGAACAAGAGGTAGTACCGACTGCCAGGGACCTACTCAATACGGACATTAGTACGATGTCAGATCTAGAGTTCAGAATCATCACTTTAAAGATACTAGCTGGGCTTGAAAAAAATATGGAAGTTATTAGGGAAACCCTTTCTGGAGAAGTAAAAGAGCTAAAATCCAACCAAGTAGAAATCAAAAAGGCTATTAATGAGGTGCAATCAAAAATGGGGGTGCTAACTGCTAGGATAAATAAGGCAGAAGAGAGAATCAGTAATATAGAAGACCAAATGATGGAAAATAAAGAAGCTGAGCAAAAGAGAGATAAACAACTACTGGATCACGAGGGCAGAATTCAAGAGATAAGCGATACCATAAGACGAAACAACATTAGAATAATTGGGATCCCAGAAGAAGAAGAAAGAGAGAGAGGGGCAGAAGGTATAATGGAGCAAATTATAGCAGAGGACTTCCCTAATTTGGGGAAGGAAACAGGCATCAAAATCCAGGAAGCACAGAAAACCCCTCTCAAAATAAATAAAAATAGGTCAACACCCCGACATCTAATAGTAAAACTTACGAGTCTCATAGGCAAAGAGAAAATCCTGAAAGCAGCTCGGGAGAAGAAATATGTAACGTACAATGGTAGAAACATTAGATTGGCAACAGACTTATCCACAGAGACCTGGCAGGCCAGAAAGGACTGGCAGGATATATTCAGAGCACTAAATGAGAAAAATATGCAGCCAAGAATACTCTATCCAGCTAGGCTGTCATTGAAAATTGAAGGAGAGATAAAAAGCTTCCAGGACAAATAAAAACTAAAGGAATTTGCAAACACAAAACCAGCCCTACAGGAAATCTTGAGAGGGGTCCTCTAAGCAAAGAGAGAGCCTAAAAGCAACATAGACCAGAAAGGAACACAGACAATATATGGTAACAGTCACCTTACAGGCAATACAATGGCACTAAATTCCTATCTTTCAATAGTTACCCTGAATGTAAATGGGCTAAACGTCCCAATCAAAAGACACAGGCTATCAGACTGGATTAAAAAACAAGACCCATCGATATGCTGTCTGCAAGAGACTCATTTTAGAACCAAAGACACCCCCAGATTGAAAGTGAGGGGGTGGAAAACCATTTACCATGCTAATGGACACCAAAAGAAAGTTGGGGTGGCAATCCTTATATCAGACAAATTAGATTTTAAACCAAAGACTGTAATAAGAGATGAGGAAGGACACTATATCCTACTTAAAGGGTCTACCCAACAAGAAGATCTAACAATTGTAAATATCTATGCCCCTAACATGGGAGCAGCCAATTATATAAGGCAATTAATAACAAAAGCAAAGAAACACATTGACAACAATTACAATAATAGTGGGAGACTTTAACACCCCCCTCACTGAAATGGACAGATCGTCTAAGCAAAAGATCAAGGAAATAAAGGCTTTAAATGACACACTGGACCAAATGGACTTCACAGACATATTCAGAACATTCCATCCCAAAGCAATGGAATACACATTCTTCTCTAGTCCCCATGGAACATTCTCCAGAATCGATCACATCCTAGGTCATAAATCAGGTCTCAACTGGTACCAAAAGATTGGGATCATTCCCTGCCTATTTTCAGACCACAGTGCTTTGAAACTAGAACTCAATCACAAGAGGAAAGTCGGAAAGAACTCAAATACATGGAGGCTAAAGAGCATCCTACTGAAAAATGAATGGGTCAACCAGGAAATTAAAGAAGAATTAAAAAAATACATGGAAACCAATGAAAATGAAAACACAACTATTAAAAATCTTTGGGATGCAGCAAAGGCAGTCCTAAGAGGAAAGTATATAGCAATACAAGCCTTTCTCAAGAAACAAGAAAGGTCTCAAATACACAACCTAACCCTATACCTAAAGGAGCTGGAGAAAGAACAGCAAATAAAGCCTAAACCCAGCAGGAGAAGAGAAATCATAAAGATCAGAGCAGAAATCAATGAAATAGAAACTAAAAGAACAGTAGAACAGATCAACGAAACTAGGAGCTTGTTCTTTGAAAGAATTAACAAGATTGATAAACCCCTGGCCAGACTTATCAAAAAGACAAGAGAAATGACCCAAATCAACAAAATCATGAATGAAAGAGGAGAGATCACAACCAACACCAAAGAAATACAAATAATTATAAGAACATATTATGAGCAACTCTATGTCAGCAAATTAGATAACCTGGAAGAAATGGATGTATTCCCAGAGATGTATCAACTACCAAAACTGAACCAGGAAGAAATAGAAAACCTGAACAGACCTATAACCACTAAGGAAATTGAAATAGTCATAAAAAATCTCCCAAAAAACAAAAGCCCAGGGCTAGATGGCTTCCCAGGGGAATTCTACCAAACATTTCAAGAAGAATTAATACCTATTCTTCTGAAACTGTTCCAAAAAATAGAAATGGAAGGAAAACTTCCAAACTCATTTTATGAGGCCAGCATTACCTTGATCCCCAAACCAGACAAAGACCCCATCAAAAAGGAGAATTACAGACCAATATCCCTGATGAACATGGATGCAAAAATTCTCACCAAAATACTAGCCAATAGGATCCAACAGTACATTAAAAGGATTATTCACCACGACCAAGTGGGATTTATCCCTGGGCTGCAAGGTTGGTTCAACATCCACAAATCAATCAATGTGATACAATACATTAACAAAAGAAAGAACAAAAATCATATGATCCTCTCAATAGATGCAGAAAAAGCTTTTAACAAAGTACAGCATCCTTTCTTGATCAAAACTCTTCAGAGTATAGGCATAGAGGGTACATACCTCAATATCATAAAAGCCATCTATGAAAAACCTACGGCGAATATCATTCTTAATGCGGAAAAACTGAGAGCTTTCCCCCTAAGGTCAAGAACGCAGCAGGGATGTCCACTATCACCACTGCTATTCAACATAGTATTGGAAGTCCTAGCCACAGCAATCAGACAACAAAAAGAAATAAAAGGCATCCAAATCGGCAAAGAAGAAGTCAAACTCTCACTCTTTGTAGATGATATGATACTTTATGTGGAAAACCCCAAAGACTCCACCCCAAAACTGCTAGAACTCATACAGGAATTCAGTAAAGTGGCAGGATATAAAATCAATGCACAGACATCAGTGGCATTCCTATACACCAACAACAAGACAGAAGAAAGAGAAATTAAGGAGTCGATCCCATTTACAATTGCACCCAAAACCATAAGATACCTAGGAATAAATCTAACCAAAGAGGCAAAGGATCTGTACTCAGAAAACTATAAAATACTGCTGAAAGAAATTGAGGAAGACACAAAGAAATGGAAAAACGTTCCATGCTCATGGATTAGAAGAACAAATATTGTGAAGATGTCAATGCTACCTAGAGCAATCTACACATTCAATGCAATCCCCATCAAAATACCATCCACTTTTTTCAAGGAAATGGAATAAATAATCCTAAAATTTGTATGGAACCAGAAAAGACCCCGCATAGCCAGAGGAATGTTGAAAAGAAAAGCAAAGCTGGTGGCATCACAATTCCGGACTTCCAGCTCTATTACAAAGCTGTCATCATCAAGAGAGTATGGTACTGGCACAAAAACAGACACATAGATCAGTGGAACAGAATAGAGAGCCCAGAAATGGATCCTCAACTCTATGGTCAACTCATCTTTGACAAAGCAGGAAAGAATGTCCAATGGAAAAAAGACAGTCTCTTCAACAAATGGTGTTGGGAAAATTGGATAGTCACATGCAGAAGAATGAAACTGGACCATTTCCTTACACCACACACAAAAATAGACTCAAAATGGTTGAAAGACCTCAATGTGAGACAGGAGTCCATCAAAATCCTAAAGGAGAACACAGGCAGCAACCTCTTTGACCTCAGCCGAAGCAACTTCTTCCTAGAAACATCTCCAAAGGCAAGGGAAGCAAGGGCAAAAATGAACTATTGGGACTTCATCAAGATAAAAAGCTTTTGCACAGCAAAGGAAACAGTCAACAAAACCAAAAGACAACCGACAGAATGGGAGAAGATATTTGCAAATGACATATCAGATAAAGGGCTAGTATCCAAAATCTATAAAGAACTCATCAAACTCAATACCCAAAGAACAAAGAATCCAATCAAGAAATGGGCAGAAGACATGAACAGACATTTTTCCAAAGAAGACATCCAAATGGCCAGCAGACACATGAAAAAGTGCTCAATATTGCTCGGCATCAAGGAAATCCAAATCAAAACGTCAATGAGATACCACCTCACACCAGTCAGAATGGCTAAAGTTAATTAACAAGTCAGGAAATGACAGATGTTGGCGGGGATGCGGAGAAAGGGGAACCCTCCTAAACTGTTGGTGGGAATGCAAGCTGGTGCAGCCACTCTGGATAACAGTATGGAGGTTCCTCAAAAAGTTGAAAATAGAGCTACCATATGATCCAGCAATTGCACTACTGGGTATTTACCCCAAACATACAAAAGTAGGGATCCAAAACGGTATGTGCACCCCGATGTTTATAGCAGCAATGTCCACAATAGCCAAACTGTGGAAAGAGCTAAGATGTCCATCGACAGATGAATGGATAAAGAAGAAGTGGTATATATATATAATGGCATATTATGCAGCCATCAAAAGGAATGAGATCTTGCCATTTGCAACAACGTGGATGGAACTGGAGGGTATTATGTTGAGCGAAATAAGTCAAACAGAGAAAGACATGTATCATATGATCTCACTGATATGAGGAATTCTTAATCGCAGGAAACAAACTGAGGGTTGCTGGAGTGGGGGGTGGGGTGGGAGGGATGGGGTGACTGGGTGATAGACACTGGGGAGGATATGTGCTCTGGTAAGCACTGTGAATTGTGCAAGACTGTTGAATCTCAGATCTGTACCTCTGAAACAAATAATGCAATATATGTTAAGGAAAAAAAAAAGAAGAAGAAGAAGGTAGCAGGAGGGGAAAAATGAAGGGGGGGAAATCGGAGGGGTAGACGAACCATGAGAGACGATGGACTCTGAAAAACAAACTGAGGGTTCTAGAGGCGAGGGGGGTGGGAGGATGGGTTAGCCTGGTGGTGGGTATTGAGGAGGGCACATTCTGCATGGAGCACTGGGTGTTATGCACAAACAATGAATCATGGAACACTACATCTAAAACTAATGATGTAATATATGGGGATTAACATAAGAATAAAAAAATAAATAAAAATAAAAATCTATGTATTTAAAAATAATAATAATAAAATAAAATAAAATAAAATAAAATAAAAGTGAATAAGAAGCAAAGAAAACATATTTTACAGCCAGCCTGTTTCGTTCATTCATAGGACCTGTTTGTTACCTACCGAGTTTTGAGTATGTGACCCTGGATCTCTGTGAATATGTGTGCCTCCTGGAGAGTCATGCCAAAGGGAGTGTGACGCATTAGACCTGGCTATAATTCAGCCTTTCCAAATTTAGAATAGTTTACGAGAATGACCATGTACTAATTTTACCTGGAAGTTTTACTGAGCAGAGTTAAGCTGAATGTTTTTATCAAATATTTACTGTGGGCAAACCACACTACATTTCTTTCCTGAAAGTTTTTAATACTCTTTTAACATGTTCCATAATTGAGTCAGAGATAAAAGCAATATCTAGGTCAAAAGCTGGACTATCAACTCAGAAATATAGCCAAGGGAAATATCTAATGAGTAAATTTAATAATTTGATGTAATGTAAACTAAAACCAATTTAAAACATTAAGAAATAAGGATGAGAAGTTAAGAGAGGTAATGAAATATATTAAAAATAAATCCTTTATAAATAATCCATCAAATATATCCATCACAAGGAATCATACTACTAACTGTTAGGCACACAGTTTTACCATATCTATCCATTCACTTTTTAAAAAATCATGCAGGATTATTGAGCACTCTGGAGGTATATAGATAATAAGAAAATTTCTAAGCTCAAGTATTTCATATCAAGTAGAGAAGAAAACATACACTTTACTTGATTATGAAATAAATTTACTTGCTTTAGAGTCTCCTAAAATTCAAATTATATTATGCTGTGTGTTTTTTGAAAATACCTTTTTCATCGTTATTCTTGAATTAATGATAGAATTCCATACTATAGATTGACACATTTCCTTTTCACGAGATATTCTCTTTTCCTTTGTCATTTGTTGTTATTGATGTTTACCTTATGTCAAACTCCCAACCTTTTCTTGGAAAATCAACCTTTTTCCTAGTGTTGCCTTTAAGAGTGCTCTTTTATATTTTAAGTTCTTCCTTACATGACTGGGTATAGTTTGATGCTTATTTAAAATTTTGGGGGCAGGGTGTGCTACTTCTTTTTGAATCCATGTTTCTTTCTTTAAGCATTTGAAATTCTCAGAAATAACTTCTTTAAATACTATTTCTCCCCTCCTTTTCTCTCTGCTTGAAAGTTCTAAGACACAGGTAGTAGAACTTTTTCCTTCTTTGATCATTGTATTTTTAATCTGTCTTGAACTTTTTCCACACCTGTATCTCACTGTATTTAATTCTGGGTGATATGGCCATTGAGGACATTAATTAATTTTTTCATTGTAATTAACTCACTGGGTTTTTTATTACAATGATGACAATATTTCTTTTTTTTTTAAAGATTATTTATTTATTTATTTATTTATTTGAGAGAGAGAGAATGAGAGACAGAGAGCATGAGAGGCAGGAGGGTCAGAGGAAGAAGCAGACTCCCCGCTGAGCAGGGAGCCTGATGCGGGACTTGATCCCGGGACTCCAGGATCATGACCTGGGCCGAAGGCAGTCACTCAACCAACTGAGCCACCCAGGCGCCCAATGATGACAATATTTCTAAAATATAATTTACCTGTCTGCTTAGTTTTTTTCAAAGCTACTTGTTTTATTTCATGTTCTCTTATTCTTTTTATTGATTCATGTATCATATTTTATGTCTTGAATCTTCCAATTCTGTGGAGGTAAATCCTATTTTTTTTCTATTTTCATTAACCACCTTTCCTTTTTTTTTTTTTTGTTTTTGTTTATCTGTTTTTGTCATCTTTGTCCTAAGTGATATTGTTAGCTCTTGTTCAATGAGACCTGTTTTCTGTGAGAATGCTGTTATCCCTGAGTTGTGAAAGGTTTTGGACAGATGATTTTGTTTACCTCCTCAAGAACCCTAGGGAAGTAAATGTTCTGTTTTATCTTAATTTCTTGGCTTGGGTTTCTGCACCATACTGTAGTATTAATTTGGAACCTGCAACTCTGCATAACACAGGACTAGACTTCAATTTCTCACCAGTGATTTATTTCTTTTTTTGGGGGGGGGGTAATGTGCTATGGTGAGCACTGTGAATTGTGTAAGACTGTTGAATCACAGCCTGTACCTCTGAAACAAATAATACATCATATGTTAAAAAAAAAAACAATCTCACCAGTGATTTATTTCTCCTATACATGGCTTTGATAGATCTCAAATGTCTTTGTTTTCACCTGGTCTACAAGCAGAGCTTTACAAGTCACTTTTCACAGTGGGACAGCTCCTCAGAGTGTAATTGGAAGACCTGGTAACCATTTGCCAAACAGAGGATGAATGCCCTGTCTTGGGCTAGATCCAATAGGGCCTAGACTCAAGTACAAGATTCACTGGGCCTTCCTAGCATCAGCACATCTCTGGTATTGACTTTATTATTTGTTTTGAAAGCTGTGTATTTCCATTTATTTTCTCTGAAAAATGTATTTAAATGTTGATTTATTTTTTTTATAAATTACTAGGCATTTCTATTAGCTAATAAATGGGCCAGCTTATAGCAAATGTAATTAAACAATTGCTGAAGCTCCTAATTGCTGAAGTTCCTAATCCTGTCAGTTCTTATTAATTTATATAGTACTTCCAATTTATATAGCTACCTCCAATAAGTTAAATGCTTCTGGTAATTAAATTGACATTTTATTTATATGGTCCTATTATAACTATTTTAAGAAAGAGTTAATATAATTCAAGAAATAAAGCAGTTGTTTTCTTAAAGTCCTGACATATAATTTATTAACTGTATTTTGATGTCCCTGGAGGCAAATATATAATGATATAAACACTTTCTGTATCAAAAAGTTCTGTGAGATATTGTGTGATTTGCTTTGATATTCCCAGAACAATGACGTACTATACAAATTAGTACTTATAAAGAGTTAATGAAGTTGTCATAAGTAAGTGGCAACACTCTGTGATGTAGGCATCAGATTACTCTGGTTTACTGATAACAAAGATAAATGTAAACTGTAACTTTAATTCTTAATCCTTCAAAAGAAATATATAAATATGTGCACATTCATATATCTACATGTAGGTCTTAAAAAGACGGTTTCCCCCACTCTCTGAAAGTAGAATGTTCCTGTAAAACTTTTGGTAAGCCAAAATGGCAGAAAACAGAGAATATCTCCTACTTTCTGAAAGTTCACATTATGCCACTTTGTTTTTATGAAAGACCTACATTAGTACCTGTTTTCAATAACCTAAAGAAATCTAAAGAAGATTTTCACTTTTATGAAAATGGCATAAAAATGAAAACCCTCTTCAGATTTCTTTATGTTATTGAAAATAGGTATAATGCAGGTCTTTCATTAAGCAAAGTCTCATAGTGCAAACTTTCAGAAAGCAAGGGATACCTGCTTAATGGAATTTCCTTAAATCTGCATTAATTTTTTGGGGGGTGGGTCATTAGAAATATCGAAGAAATGTTGTATTTGAACTTAAGACTATTACAACTCTCTTCCCATTGTTCTCATTATAGAACTGCCCTTCATTTCAAACTCTAGTCAATTTCTAATAAAACAATGCTCATTTAGAAGCTATGTTATATACCATATAATTAAACTAAGTTTCACATAGTTAAAGTGTGAGATGATTTAAGCCAGGTGTACTGACAGTTAATTGTAATATATTTTTTTAAGCGTGTTCTTTTTCTTCCTCTACTTTTCCACAAGTTTAGACAAGATTAAAGGCTACAATAAAAAAAAAAAAAAAAAAACACTCAGAAAGCTAATTGGAAGTACTATAAAGTAAACTGAATCCAACATTCTTATTAAGTTGGAAGTAGTCAAATCTCTCTATCTAGAGAAAAGATTAAAGGCTAAGTACAAGGATCTTGAAGTACTCTTGACACTATGATGCCCCAAGTCCCAAGGACCAAGGCTGGGCCCATGTACATAGATGTAAATGTAAGACCATAACAAACAGATTTCTTCCCATACAAGAAAACCTTCTACATCACTTGACACTCACACTTTTTATATAACCCTAAATATTTTTGATACTAAGAAAATGTTCAAGCTGAATTAAAAGGCTTTATTCTCCTCAAATCTAGAGACAGAATAAAGATTAAATTAAGCAGTTTAAAAATGACTGAAAAATGTACCTATACATACACTGTTATTTGGATTTCTTAAATTCTCAATCTTATCATGCATGGTTTCACACATATGGTGATTAGAATGTCACTGAAAAAAAAAAGGGGGGGATATCACAGAGATATATTCTTTAAAGTTTTATTTATATAGAAAAACCATCAGTGAAAAGAATGCTATGGGTTTTTAACTAGGTTAATCAAATTATTTGCATATCATTCCTGGTAATTTTCACTCCACATGCATTAGTCTTCAGGTTTCTGAAATTAAAAAACAAACAAACAAACAAACAAACAAAAAAACATTTCCTGTATGCATATGAGCTTACTAATTAATAAATTTGAATAGGTCACAACTTCTCTGAGTCTTATTTTTTGTACAAGCATACTTCATTTTATTGTGCTTTGTTTTACTGCACTTCATAGATAACTTCACTTTGTACAAATTAAAGGTTTGTAGCAGCCCTGAATGAGGGAAGTCTACCACTACTATTCTTCCAATAGCATTTGCTCACTTCATGTTTCTACATCACATTTTGGTAATTCTCACATTTTTTTTTATTTTTTTAAGATTTTATTTATTATTTTGACAGAGAGAGAGAGACAGCAAGAGAGGGAAGACAAGCAGGGGGAGTGGGAGAAGGAGAAGCAGGCTTCCCGTGGAGCAAGGAGCCCGATGCGGGGCTCGATCCTAGGACTCTGGGACCATGACCTGAGCCGAAGGCAGACACTTAATGACTGAGCCACCCAGGGGCCCCTCCCACAACATTTTAAACTTTTTATTATTATTATATCTGTTATGGTAATCTGTGATTAATGGTCTTTGAGGTTACTATTGCAATTGTTTTGGAGGGCCACAAGCCACACCCATGTACATGAACTTAATCGACAAATGTTCTGTGTGTTCTGACTGCTCCATCTACTACCAGCAATCCCCCCATCTCTCTCCCTCTCCTTGGGCCTCCCTATTCCCTGAGACACAACAATATTGAAATTAGGCCGGTTAATAACTTTAGGATGGCCTCTAAGTGCTGAAGTGAAGAGTCACTTGTCTCTCACTTTAAATCAAAAACTAGAAATGGTTAAGCTTAATGAGGAAGACATGTCAAAAGCTGAGATAGCCAAAAGCTAGGCCTCTTACACCAGTTAGCAAGGTTAGGAATGCAAAGGAAAAGTTCTTGAAGGAACTGAAAAAAGTGTTCCTCCAGTGAACATACAAATGATAAGAAAGCAAATAGCCTTATTGTTGATGTGATGAATGTTTGAGTGGTCTGGGTAGAAGATCAAACCTGCCACATCATTCCCTTAAACCAAAGCCTAATCCAGGGCAAGGTCCTAACTCTCTTCAATTCTGTGAAGGCTGAGAGAGATAAGAAAGCTACGGGAGAAAAGTTTGAAGCTTTCAGAGGTTGGTTCATAAAAATTAAGGAAAGAAACTGTGTCCATAATATAAAAGTGCAAGGTGAAGCCACAAGTGCTGATGTAGGACCTGCAACAAGTTGTCCAGAAGATTTAGCTAAGATAGTGAAGGTGGCTCACTAAACATAACGGATTTCTCATTTTGGACAAAATGGCCTTCTACTGGAAGAAGATGTCATCTACAACTATCATAGTAGAGAAAAGTCAAGGCCTGGCTTCAAAGTTTCAAAGGACAGACTGACTCTCTTGTTAGGGACTAACACAGCTGTTGACTTTAAGTTGAAGCCAATGCTCATTTACCATTCAAAAATCCTAGGTCATTTAAGAATTATGCTCAGTCTATTCTGTTTGTGCTCAAAGACAACACAGCCTGGATGACAGCACATGTCTTTACATGGTTTACTGCATATGTTAAGCCCACGGTTGAGGCCTACTCCTCAGGAAAAAAAAAAAAAAAAATCCTTTCAAAATATGACTGTTCTTTGACAATGCACCTGGTCACCAAGAGCTCTGATGGAAATGGACAAATGGATGTATGTTGTTTTCATGCATACTGACACAACATCCATTCTGTAGCCCACGGATCAAGGAGTAGTTTTGGCCTTCAAGTCTTATAATTTAAGAACTATATTTTATGAGGCAGGATAGCTGCCATAGATTGTGATCTCTCTAATGGATCTGGGAAAGTCAATTGAAAACTTTCTGTAAGGATTCACCATTCTGGATGCCATGAAGAACATTTGTGACTCACAGGAAGAGGTCAAAATATCAACATGAATAGGATTGGAAGAAGCTGATGCTAATCCTCATGGATGGCTTGGAGGAGTTCAAGACTTCAGTGGAGGAAGTGACTGCAAATGAAGTAGAAATAGTAAGAGAACTAAAATTGGAGGTGGGGCCTAAAGATGTGACTGAATTGCTACAGTCTCCTGATAAAACATGAGTAGATGAGGGTTGCTTGTTATAGACAAGCAAAATAAAGTGGTTTCTTGATATGGAATCTACTCCCTGTGAAGATGTTGTGAAGATTGCTAAAATGACGACAAAGGATTGAGAATATTATATAAACTTAGTTGATGAAGCAGTGGCAGAGTTTAAGAGGATTGACTCCAATTTTGTAAAAAGTTCTACTGTGGATAAAATGCTATCAAACAGCATCACATGTTATAGAGAAATCATTCATGAGAAGAAGAGTCAATTGATGCAGCAAACTTTACTATTGTCTTATTTTTGGAAATTGCCACAACCACCCCAGCATTCAGCAGCCACCACCCCGGCCAACAATGAGGCAAGACCCTCACCAGCTAAAAAATTATGACTCACTGAAAGCTCACATGATGTTTGGCATTTTTTAGGAATATTTTTAAATTAAAGTTATGTAGGGCGCCTGGGTGGCTCAGTTGGTTAAGCGACTGCCTTCGGCTCAGGTCGTGATCCTGGAGTCCCAGGATCGAGTCCCACATCGAGCTCCCTGCTCGGCGGGGGTCTGCTTCTCCCTCTGCCCTCTTCCCTCTCGTGCTCTCTGTCTCTCATTCTCTCTCTCTCAAATAAATAAAATCTTTAAAAAAAATTATAAAAATAAATAAATAAAGTTATGTACATTGTTTTTTAGACATAATGATATCAAACACATAATAGACTACAATACAGGGTAGCACTCATTTGCACTGGGAAACAACAACAACAAAAAAATTGATTTGACTTGCCTTATTGCAATATTCACTTTATTCCAGTGTTCTGGAACTGAACCTGCAATATCTCCGAGGTTTGCCTGTAACAGATTTCTTAGCTTCTACTTCATGTGTAATTAATGTTTCGCCTCTAAGAATTGATGTGATCTCTAATGTTCAAACTGGAGAGTAATTGCTGAATTCTTACTCATGATCTTTCACATATTCATGGCTTTTTTCAATAAATATCAGCTGAATGAATGAATGTTAGGCACCGTTAGACATTGGTAATCAGAAATGAAAGACAAGTTCCTGCTCTAAAAAATCCTAGAAACAAATGGGGGGTGGTGGTGTGGAGGAGTAAACAATCTTTTACACTGTAATGGTTCCTAAAGGGGATGTATCGAGAAATGAGATCACATTGAAAAAGAACTTCACCCAGACTGTGATGGTGTACCAGAGAATGATTAAAGGGCCAGTCTTTATCAAAAGCCTCTAAGAGGAAGAGATTGTTAAACACAGACTTGAAGGCAAGCAGAAGTGTGCTGAATAACAGAGAGAGAAAGGAAGTTTCACTTAAAGGAAACAAATAACTCCTAAGAAAGCGTGAAAAAGCCAAGTGAATTTCCGTAACAGATTCTATGTGGTTGGAGCATGAGGAGCAGTATGGAAATCAGAACAATGAGATTGCAGACGTAGGCAGGAGGCAGATCAGGAAGAAGCTGACAGATAATAAATGGAAATTTGTTAAATGAATTCATTAAATGAGTTTAAACAAAGGAATGACAGGACAAAACTTTTAATTTGTAAAAAGATCATTTTAGTTGCAAAATACGGACATTGGATTGAGGGGGGAATAAAACTGGAAATGGGAAGCAACAGATTTTGGATAATACTGGCAAGAAATGACAAGAGCATGACTAAGGTAATGGCAGGAGAGACCACACTGTGGTTGGTGTCATGAGGGATGAGGGAGAAAGGAAAGACTCCATTTTTCAATGCCTAGATTGCTGGCGATGCTATTCACGAAACAAGGAATATAAGAGTAAGAAGAGATCTGTGATAAATATACTGTATTGGGGCACCTGAGTGGCTCAGTCGTTAAGCGTCTGCCTTCAGCTCAGGTCATGATCCCGGGGTCCTGGGATCGAGCCCCGCATCGGGCTCCCTGCTCTGCAGGAAGCCTGCTTCTCCCTCTCCCACTCCCCCTGCTTGTGTTCCTTCTCTCACTGTGTCTCTCTCTGTCAAATAAATAAATAAAATCTTTTAAAAATATATATATATATACTGTATTAATTATAATTATTTTTGGTGGGTAGAGACAGAAGGCTTGACATAATGGTGATTTAAATAAGACAAGAGCTTGTTTCATATCAAAATCCAATTATATATCCATGGCTGGCTAAATTTTTCACAAGGGTGGGAGATGAAGACTCTTTTGATCTTGTTGTTCTGTTTGCATGGCCTGAGTTTCCAGATCTATCTCATAATCTAGTCTATTTTATCTAGCTCCATGTCCAGCTATAAAATGTGCATTTCAGCTAGCTGGAAGGAAAAACAGTAAGGGCAGGGAAGGCTTGCCTATGTTGTTTAAAGACATTTCTGGGAAGTTACACACAATTTCTTCTTCCATCCCATTGTCTGACACTTAGTCACAAGGCCGAACTTTTCTGCAAGACGGACTGGGGTATGTAGACTTTATTCTTGTTGGTTACATGTCCAGATATATTCCGAATATTTTATGACTGATGAACAAGAGACATGTAGCTATCTTTGCCCCAGCTAATCAGTTCATCAAAGTTTGAGGTCTTATGGAAGTTCAGCACGAGATTTCATAAAGGTACCTGAATATGAAGGTCCAGAAGTCAGATGAGAGATCTGGGATGAAGATAACATATATGTGGTGGTTGAAGGGACAGAAGTTAAAAAAATAACAAAGAAAAAGTGGGAGAGGGCTGTTGACAGAACTGGAGAATATCTGCTGACCAATTTCTTTGAAATTCTCTATCAATTTCTGGGTCTTTGTTCTCTGCTGGTTCTTAGCTTAGATTTCTTTTTCTTAAACCCTGTCTTGCTTGTTGAGAGTGGTTGTCCCAGAACTTTCGGCGCTTGATTTTCTAATCTTCTTCAATTACATTTGTTATGGTAGTGTGTATACTCAAGTGGATTTAACTACCACCGATATGCTGATGACTCTCCTATTTCTATCCCCATTGATATAATCCTCTCTTCAGAGGCTATGTAACATCTGCCTAGGATATTTCTATTCAGATCCCTCATCTGCATCTGAAATCTAATATGCCTTTTTAAAAGTCTTTTTCTTGTCTGTCTCAGCATATAACACCATTTCCCTAAACTATTTATAGACTCATGCACAATTCTCCCCTATCTTTGTGCTTTAAATAATTGTAATATTTCCTTAGATGTTAATTTTTCCATCTTGCCAAACAAGTTGAAAATCCCTGCGGGGAGTGGGGAGAATGATAACTCTTATTTTATGTTAGCCTTTAATACGTTGAATATATAGCACATACACAAAATAAATACCAATGATTATCAAATAAAATGACACAAACACGGATCCTAAAAAGTGGTACAAAAAGAATAATATCTGGCAAATTTCCATCTGAAATCACTGGGCTGTCATAGTAGAAATAACATATATCTCTCAGTAACCAGTTTTGTTTTCAATAAATGAGTGACACACTATGAAAATCCCTGATACTATTCTCCACCCTATAGGAATTATGCTCATATAGGGAAACGGTGCTCGGTATTGCTGGCCAAAGCAAGTTCATCACACTAAAACCTTATCTGGGATTCACACTGATGTGGCTTCATTTTGCATCAATATAAAAAATTACTTTTCATTAATCCATCTCTAAACATGCACTGAGCATGTACAAGTCATTGCGTAAAAGCCTAGGAAGAAAGCCTAACTATAAAAACTCCTCTGGTACTTCAGGAGCTTCCAGTTTGAGTAAGAAAACAAAGCACACAGGGAATATAATCTTAGTTTGTGGT
This sequence comes from Mirounga leonina, assembly GCF_011800145.1. Lineage (NCBI taxonomy): Eukaryota > Metazoa > Chordata > Mammalia > Carnivora > Phocidae > Mirounga > Mirounga leonina. The sequence continues at coordinate 12,474,336 of NW_023270431.1, forward strand.
GAGAGATGTATACAGAGTAAGTAAGGCAACGATTTGATGGAGAGAATAACCTCTGGGGGTTACAAAACACTGCACCAAAAATGTGAGGTGGGACCCGAACTAATGATTCTGTTTGACAGGATTGCAGAAAGGGTCATCCAAGAAGGACAAACCATGTGAACTAAAATGTGAACACAGAAAATGAAACTAGTCTGGGAAGAGTGACGTAACGGAGAGCAGTCATGACTGCCATTCTGTGTAGCAATGTTTTACCATGAACACCAGTTTTTGTTGTTGTTGTTGTTGTTTTGTATTTTATTATGTTATGTTAATCACCATACATTACATCATTAGTTTTTGATGTAGTGTTCCATGATTCATTGTTTGCGTATAACACCCAGTGCTCCATACAGTACGTGCCCTCTTTAATACCCATCACCAGGCTAACCCATCCTCCCACCCCCCTCCCCTCTAGAACCCTCAGTTTGTTCCTCAGAGTCCATAGTCTCTCATGGCCACAAACACCAGTTTTAAGATTTTAGTACTTTCATCATTAAATCAATAATGACGTTTCTTTGAAAGAGGACAGCTCATTCAGTCTGTGAGATTCTAGAAGGTTTTTAAAAAATAATATATTATCCATCCATTTATGAGTTTTCTCTTTTTTTTTTTAAGATTTTATTTATTTATTTGAGACAGAGAGAATGAGAGACAGAGAGCATGAGAGGGAGGAGGGTCAGAGGGAGAAGCACACTTCCTGCCGAGGAGGGAGCCCGATGCGGGACTCGATCCCGGGACTCCAGGATCATGACCTGAGCCGAAGGCAGTCGCTTAACCAACTGAGCCACCCAGGCGCCCCATTTATGAGTTTTCTTAAACATATGTTCTGTGTGTGTGTGTGTGTGTGTGTGTGTGTGAGTGAGAGAGAGAGAGAGGGAGATAATATGCCACTGCATCATTTGTAATGAATATTGGGAGACAAAAACTTTAAAAATATTTTCTTTGCCTGAGTGTATGGCATCAGAGAAAAAAAAAGAATGATGACACATCTGAAATATGGTAAGTGCACATCAAAAATAGTTAATTATAGAAGGAGGCCGTGCAAGGTAATAAATACTCTTTAAATGAAAATATTAAAGATATTGTCAGCCAAATTTCATTATTAGTTAATTCCACATGACTCTCTGGCAAAATCAGCTACTCATGTGGAACGTCTATTAACTTTAGCAGGTGTTATGCATAACTAGCTTAGGGCAGATTCTAGTCCACTGAGTGCAAGTATAACTCTTAAATTGATAAGCCTAAGTGGAACTCTTTGCCATATTAAAAGGGATTTATCAAAATTAATTAGAAATTTCATAAAAGGACTCCAGAGTCCAAGAGACTGTTTTCTTTTCCCCTAGTTCAAACCAAACTACATGTGCATATAGTATTTTTATAAAAATGCATAATTCATTTCTAAGCAGTAATGTATTTCTATTCCTATTTGACCATAAAGTTCTCTAGAGCTAATCTCAGTTAAAATTTATTCAGCCTTTTTTAGGCTTTGACTGTTCCCCTACCTCAGTGGCAGTTGCTATATGAGTTCTGGTCCGATATCACCACTCAACCTTTTAGTTTTGCTACTTAAAATTATCAAAGTGTTTTGGTCAAACATGAAAGGAGGCTCAGTACACTTGGAGTTGAACAGTTTTCATGATTTTCTAGGCTCCGTATTTAATCTGGAAAGACATTGACAATATTTGCGATAGCAGGCCGGCAGATATATGAGAGAACAAGAATATAATAAGATAGATTTTGTATGTGACAAAGCACACATAATAGATGAGCCATTTGTCCTGTAGTTTAATTAAATCCAGTCTCCTACATAATTTGTGTTATAATTTTTCAAATTTTCTCATTTTTTCTATTGTTAGCAGTTAACATATTTATTTGATACCAATTAGCTTTAAGACACTTTTGATCATTTGGAATCAATAAAAATAATATAATACAAAGTCCATATCTTCTGGAAGTTTAGATATAGATGGGAAAACAAGGTATGTATGTGGATAAATTCATTTTGATGCTGTTATAAAAAGTGTGAGAAAAAAGCCTTCTATGATTATAGAAGTTATATGCATGTGGATGTATGAAACCTTGATTTTATTTGCCCTAGCATAAGTAAATTTCATTAATTTAAAGACAATCACAGCCTATTTGCTATTTCATAAATCTTGTTCATTTTGATATTATTTATCTACATTATACATTAGTGGAACAATTTGAGAGCAGTTATTTTTAAATCTGAGCTTTAAAATAGCAAATTAAATAGCTCCTTTAAATATCTCAGGCATTTTTTTCTCATGTTTATAAATTTAGGTTCCAAAAAATAATTGCAACCTAGTTTTTATTCGGCCATTTTCATTTATTATGTAATATCTTCAGAACTGCTATGCTTTAATGCTAACTTATTTTTCAGCTGAAGGGAAGGGTTGAGCTACTTTGTTAATGATAAAAAAAATATATGATTATTTTGCATTTTTTAGAAGTGCATACAAATCTTTTAATCTCTGCCTACACCCATCAGAACAATTGCCTTCCAATGTAATTATATTCAAAATGCAAGCGAGATAATAAGTATCTTGGAATTTAACTTGATAAATATTCATTTGCCTTATAGGGAAAAGAAATGAACATTCTCATATAATTAGCTGCATATTTTTAAACCATGCTTTTATTGAGTTTTTTGAGGTATATTTTAGATATGCAAATCTGCTAATTTATAAGGTAAGGGAGGTAAGGAGGATGGAAAAACTGAGGAATCAGAAATACCCATTCCCATTCTGCCCTCCTTTCTGGGGAATAGGTTTCCTCATTAGAAGAGAGAAATCATTCCTTTCTCCCAATGTAAATGCTTTGTTTTAGTGAACCTAAGCTGATCAGAACCCTTAATTATAAAACCAGACTTCTTTCTTCGTTGCTATAGAAAATCCTTGCCTTGTCTTTTCCTTTTTTTTTCCTTTCTTTCTTTTTCTTTCTTTCTTTCTTTCTTTCTTTCTTTCTTTCTTTCTTTCTTTC
>NW_023270431.1:12477384-12479253 GCF_011800145.1 Mirounga leonina
TTCTTTCTTTCTTTCTTTCTTTCTTTCTTTCTTTCTTTCTTTCCTTCCTTCCTTCCTTCCTTCCTTCTTTCTCTTTCTTCCTCCCTTCCTCTCTTCCTCTCTTTTCCTTTCAACTCTACAGGCCATGTAAGCTCTTTTTACTTGAAAAAAGAAAATAGGAGTCTGTTTCCAGGTAGTATTTCACTGTGGAAACTTAAATACTCTTCACCCTGAGTGGATAGAAAATTAGTCCCAGAAAGAGGATTCGACTCTCGTAAAGTGTCTGATTTTAGAGGATTGCACTCTCAAATTCCAAGCTTAAGTTCAGAGATTGTTGGCTTTTACTTTTAATGAAAAAGTCCTTAGAAGGCTTGTTTGTAGTGGTGGCGAAAAACAGATGGGACTAAAAGTACTTTATTCCTGCCAAGCTGAGATCAGCACATGCATTACTCTACCCATCTATCCAGAAAATGATATGTCATACTCAGTTCTGCAACTTAGTAACATTCCCTCCCTTCAGCCCCATCCCCACCCCTGTGGCTCCCCAGGCACCTGAACAGGTTTCAAGCTCCTTTTATCAGACTCTGCCATTAAGGCGCTTTGGTGAGACCCCTTGGAGCCTAATGAGCCTGAGAAGGGAAGGTGTGATTCCAGGTCGAGATAAATGGAAATATTTTCAGACTATGAGTTGCAGTCAGAGTAAATGCTGCAAACGAACAAAAGAGCCTTCAAATTGACAATCTTCAGGGTGGGAAAGAACACACTTGAAGGGTGAGATTTCACTTCTACTACTACTTGGATCTGCTTCGTTTTCTCTGACATTTTCACACAGTCTGCAGTGACATCTGCTTGTTGCAACGGTAACAGTGGTCACTGAACTGCTCAGTTAAATTGCACAAACCCGGCATTGCCTCCATGCGCTTTCAAATAACCTGGCTGGAGTCTGCTGGAACTCGTGAGATTGCTGTTGTTATGACAATTATTATTATCATTATTTTATGTGAAAGTCATAACTTTCAAAGGCTGTGCACACAAAAGCATAAGCGAACACCATCTGGAGTAGAATAATGCAGAAGACTCTAAGCTTTTCTTTACATTTAAATCTTCCTTAAACATTCACATTTCTGACATAAAGCTTTTTGAATTATTTGTTTTTATGCTTTTTAAAAATATTCATTATCGGGAAATTTGACAAGAAAGGCAGAGAAGAAGAAAATCATTCCTAATCCCACTACCCAGAGGTAGCCACAAAGAGTTTTTATTTCCATCCTTCCAAAGCTTTTAACCAAACATTATTTTTCAACTTGGACTTACTCTTCATTTAAAGAGACATATTTGAAACTTCTGTATTATGCAGATCATTTAGCGTATTTGATAAAGAGTGGGAATTTTGGAACATATTAAATGGGATATTAATTATAATAATATCAGAAAAATTTCTTAATAAGGCATTTTACCTATAAGGCAGTCCCCTTGCTCTGATAACAATGCTCTATTGCTTTGCAGTTTTGTGAGCTATTTTACTCTATGTAAGATAAAATGTTCATCTCTTTTTTCCTTCTTTATGATAAGGTCACATAAGACTTTATCGAATAATCCTTGTATCACTGCATTAATAACAATTCGAAACAGCCTTCAAACAATCTCACTCCCTGGGTACCTGTCAGCTATTTCTGCTTCTTTTTCCTGCTTCCCTCCCATAAAAAGGCAATATTCTTGATGTGTGAAAAGGAGGATCCTATAAAGAACATGAGAATCTCAAGAACACGATGCCTCTTCTGTTTTTAGTAGTAGGACCTCTGTATGCCTATAGGGTAATTAAACAACAACAGACAAAGCCAGAAAGGAAGGAAGGAAGGAAGGAAGGAAGGAAGGAAGGAAGGAAGGAAG
>NW_023270431.1:12479263-12543441 GCF_011800145.1 Mirounga leonina
AAGGAAGGAAGGAAGGAAGGAAGGAAGGAAGGAAGGAAGGAAGGAAGGAAGGAAGGAAGGAAGGAAGACAGAGAAAAAGAAGAGAAAGAAAGAAAGAAAAAGAAAGAGGGAGAGAGGAAGGAAGGAAGGAAGGAAGGAAGAAAGGAAGGAAGGAAGGAAGGGAGGGAAGAAGGAAGGAATCCCTTGGGGCTGCTGAAGGAAAGGGCCCCGTGTGCGCTCAGGTCTTGGCAGGTTATCTCCTGTGGCTTACTGTAATTTCCAGACTGAAGCTTCCAATACCAGTGACCAGCTACTGATCAAGCTGGGTGGGTAGCATAGGCTAGCAGCTTGAGGACTCCTCTTACTAAGGCTGCAGTCATAAGTTATTCTGTAGGAACAGTCATCAGACCCACTCTCCCGGCCGGTTTAGCATGTGCAACTCTCTCTCTACCTGGACCACACTTTTCTGAGATTCGCATCACTCACTCCTTTACCTACTTCAGGTCTCTGTCAAATGTGACCTTGTCGGGAGGTTTTCCCAGCACCCTGAAGATTTCAGCTCTCCTCTGCTATGTCATATTCTATCAACCATTCTTGCTATATATGTCTCTTAATTACATAAATCTATCTAACCTACACTATATTTAATTATTTCTTCAAGAAAATCTCTAAAGGCAAACGTCTTTGTCTATTTTGTTCAGTGCCATATGCTTGGAGTTTAGAAAAGTACCTGACCCATAGTAGCCACTCAGTAAGTAGTTTTGAAATGAATGAATAAGTAAGTTGGATTATGCCTCGTTCCTCTGAATGCATACCTACAGTTAATTTGATAATATTGCCACCAAACTGCCACAGTTTTCCTTTTTTTTTTAGTAAAAATGAGATTAGTTAAGGAATTAGTAATGAATGCCATTTGTCATAGGCTCTTCTTATAACCTAGTCCTATAAAAAGTTCAAAAACAGTCTTCATATTTTTTATTGTCTCTTAAAGATTAAGGCACACATTTGGATAATTATTCAATGACCCAGAATAACTATTACTATAAAGTAATTACTATAAAGTAATTTAAAGTGGAAATTTCAAATATTCATCCTAAATAATTATTGTGTACCCCCATTAATATTAATTATTAACTTATCAGAGAAAATAACTATTTTCTTCCTCCTAAAACTGAAATGTTAACCACCAATCCAGTCATTTAATCTCATCATCACCAGATAAGTCATAAAAAAAAACAGAATAAAAGTAACCAGCTAACAATCATTATGGAATAAAAGCTTACCTGAATTGAGTGTTCCAGTATGCTATTCACTGTGCTAAACATACACATATATACACACACAGACCTTAATCCACACCACAAATACCACATTAAGTGATGCTATTATTATCTTCATTTCACAGCTGAGGAAACTGGAGTTGAGAGACATTAGGTAACTCCCCCTAAATTACCAAAATGCTCAAGAAGCAAACTGATGGTTTGAATCCAAGTGTCTGATTCCTAAAACTCACACTGCCTCACCAGGAAGTATATTAAGTGATTAATATGTATTAATTCACTTCATACACCTATCATCCCGAGGATGTAGGTGTATTCCAGATGAAATCGAGAATTTAGAGACATTCGTTAATTTGTACAAAACTACATAAATGACTCTGCTTTAGATCTGTGTTCTTTTTTTTTTTTTTTAAGATTTTATTTATTTATTTGACAGAGAGTGAGATAGCGAGCGCAGGAACGCACGCAGGGGGAGTGGGAGAGCGAGAAGCAGGCTTCCCCCTGAGCAGGGAGCCAGCCCGATGCGGGGCTCAATCCAAGGACCCTGGGACCATGACCTTAGCCACCCAGGCGCCTCTAGATCTGTGTTCTTTCCACTGCACCACACTAACTCTAGAGGGAAGAGAAGGTTTCTAGCACAGTCCCTAATTTTGTGTTCTGGCTGGAAACCAAGGGAGAAGAAATTTCCTTAATTGTGTTTTACTAAGCTCTTTACTTCTATCCCACTGGTGTTTTCCCACCGTGTTGTCATGTGACATTAGCGCCATCAAACTATCAGCATGGAACATAATTCCTGCCCTTTCACAACTGCTGTGAAACATCATGGGTGGGAAGATGGTGTCCAAAACAAGTACCTTGTTTCCTTCCACAAGAGTTGTGTCCAGGAGTCACTGTTCTATTTCAACTTTCAGAGAAAAAAGAAATACCTTTTTCTGACCCGGATGCAATCATACTATTCATTACAGTTAGATTTGTATTGACTTTTTCAAGTGAAAATTGCATACTTTGGAGAATATTATTTTTAGAATCATGTATTATGAATGCATAACTGACCTCAGGTGGATGTTCAAAGCCTTGGTGAATTAGAAATATTCCACAAAGTTAATGCAGCTTTGGGCAGCAGTAAATAATTCATGCTATGTTTTAATAGTTAGTTCTCTCTTTAGCATGAATATTCATACTGTATATGATAGGGAAAAAAATCACTTAAAATTACTCAGACCTCCTGGAAAAAGTAGATAAGATGATTGTTAGAAAGAGGAAGTAAAGTATCAATTCCACAATTATTTAAAAGTGTTGGTATAATCATCAATACTGTAAATCAGAATATCTGTCACTGTCATTAGCTAGATGCTTATAGTTTAGTTGTTATCAACCTTAATTTTTCAACCTAATGGGAAACACCAAATGTTATTTTAAAAGCATTTTATCTAGCTCCTTAAATAATTTCCTGAAATAAAGCATTATGAGAATATCATTATAGATACTTGAGCTTTCTTTAATGTAACAGGTAAGTAATAAGTAAAATTTTATATTTGTAGATTTTCACACACACACACACTCACTCACACACAGCTACAGTGTAAAAACCCTTACTTATAAAGAGCTAAAGAGTTCACTGGTCACTACCACAATTGTGAATTTATTGGACAAAATAAAAAATCTGTGTGTGATTTGATTAACATTTAAATATAGGAAAAGATAAGGTTTTTTTGTTTTTTGTTTTGTTTTGTTTTTAAGTAGGCTCCACACCCAGCGTGGAGACCAATGCGGGGCTTGAATGACCCTGAGATTAAGACCTGAGCTGAGATCAAGAGTCAGACGCCTAACTGACTGAACCACGCAGGCGCCCCAGAAAAAAGGTTTTGATTCATAATTCGATTAAACAAAAATTCATTGACTATTTACTAACAGCAAGGTATTTTGTGAAACACTAAGAACATATACATGAACAACAAATACCATCTATCCAAAATCAGCTTATATTGATGACTACTCATTTACTCAGTTGAGAAGATCATACAGTAAAACTTGAAAGAGACATAGATTTGTACAGATTGTAGATTTATCACAGTCTAGTTACAAGTAGCCAATTCAATATTGTCCACCAATTTTATGGTTCTTTTCTTATAGATTCAAAACCTTGCTTTTTTTAAAAAAGTATTTTGACTTAAAAAGTACTTCAATTTTTTTGTCTTCCTATTCAGTCCAGCCTCCTCAAAATTTCAGGAAAAGCTCTCGTACAAAAGATTTAAATGACATGGTGACATATTGATCTCATAACTCCTTTTATGAAAGAAGCTCAAATGCTACCTTTTATTTTCATTCAAAAACACTTGCTAACTTTATTTTACTTTGATTGATCCTTATAAAATTTATTCTAAAACTCATGTTGTCACTATCATTTTATTAGTTTTAAAGCCAATTTTTTTAATGAAAACACTTTGATCCCAATTTAGATTTCTTATCAGTTATTATTATTGGCATTGCATGAATTATAAAAATATGCACGAGATTTTAAATAAATGCTAGCTAAAATTAGAATGAACGGTTGCATTTAAACTATGCAGGGCTTAAATAAAATAGAACAAAACATGACTGTGGTGAATTTTAGCCTCTTAAAGATATAATGAGAAGGGTATAATTTCCTTTTGTCTAATAGTAGAATTGCCAGAGAGAATTAAGTCATTTGAGATAGCAAGATAATTCTGAATTCTCTAAAAGTGACACAGATCACTGTATCAAGCAGTGCTTATGGAATGACCTTTTGTACTAAGCACCTAAATATAGTATTCATGTTAAAAAGCATTCATCCAAACTAATCTGAAAATCTATTCCATGGTGCACAAAATGTCTGTGCTCATTCTTCATGTTTTACTTCAAAACTCACTTGGCAAAAACTTATTTAAGCAACATTAGAATCAGGAAAGACTGAAGAGAAATCTGAGTAAGCATAAATGGGATCCTTTTCATTTTGAAGTATGACCTCCATTTTCCATTCTGTTCGTGTTCTGAAAACATTTCCCTACATACCAATTATATGATGTATTTATTTTGTCTTATTTTATGAACATGTGTAAATATGTGCAAAGTACCATTCCCAGGATTTTTTAACTGTTTTATAAACTCTGCTACTGTGACATGGTATTAGCCTGTGACATCTGGTCGCCTGGGAGGTCATTTCATGGTTTACCCCATTTCAACATGAGTGAATCTTCCTAGGTTAGGTATTGGCAGCTGGCTCATCTGGAAATATGTGTACAGAAGTGGGAGGCGAGTAGATATTCTTCGGAGAATGGGAGCAAACTTTCAACATGTTGTTGTATAGAAGACAAGAGAATGAGTAAAGAACTATGAACGAGTCCATTAATGATTCCAGATTTAATAACTCAGGTGGTTAATAGAATAAACAGGTTGAGATATATAGGACATTTGGTGTGTCTACAAAAGTATTCATTGACAGTTTGTTGTAACAAAATCTCACTCAGCTACAAGGATATATAAAAGCCTCCACAATATGTTTGAAAAGATATATTTCAGCAGTGAAAACAATTGAGAAATAGGGGCACTGTTGGGAATTCTATACCCCTTTAAAATTTCCTTACAATTTCTTAGCATCTAGACATGTCATGTATAATGATTCAAAAGACCTCTGGGTGTCTGTCTCCCCAAATCCCCAGTTTCCCAATTGTGTTTTCTCCACTGAGTAATTTGGATTTTTTTTTCTCAGAAAATAAATCATTTTTTAAAAGGCTTAAAGCTTGTCCAAGGATGATGAGAAGCTCTTATTCTTCCATCAATGAAGCTTTGTTTCACTTCTCTTTTCACCTGGGTCACTGGCCTGAGGTCTGTAAAAATAACTTTTTTTTTTCTTTTGTATTTGATGTGGTGGAAAAAAATCTGTCATAAAACTTCTAGGATCAGGAAACAGAAAGTGTGTGTGTGTGTGTCTATAAATGTGCATATGGATATATTTAATAACACTGTATACATACATGCACATTTTTTATTCATATTCAATTCACTGTAGTACAGGCAGATTTTACTTGCATGTTTTTAACAGAGTGGCTCCTAATTAGAATATTTACAGTGAAACCGATGAATTTAGATGATTTATTTTCTAGATGTTTTCTACCTGGATTGTGGGGGAAAATCTTAGTACAGTTTCCCTTACAATTGTCTTTCCTAACAAGTGAAATCTTCAAAGACAATTTTGAGATAGTTAATAATGTCATGACATTATTATTTCTGCTTTTATTTTGTCTAACTTTTAAATATTTGCTTCCCACATCTTTTCCGTGCAACAGTGGATTTCGGGGTATTTTTCACTCTATAATTATCATGAAATCACTGTTCTCTTGGTGAAAAGTCCCAAGGAGGTCCAATTTGTTATTACAGAGCAAAGTCTTCTAAATTAAATTTCTTTCTTTGACTTATCTTTCAGGCTTAAAGTGAAGCAATGTCAATGACATCCTACTAGGATGCAAATTCCATACTCACCAGGAATTCTGTTTCTGTTTCTAAATCTCAACACATAGAACAGATCTGTGCACATAGGATAACTAATGATAAACACTATTTATATGCTTGAACAAAACCTTAGATCAAAACGCTGTATTCTCTAGAGGGAAAAATGAAACAAAAATCAATTTGTTCAAATTTTTAAATTTCCTCATTCCCCTTTTCATCATCTTGATTGTGTGTGTGTGTGTGAGTGTGTGTGTTCTGAGTGTTTTCAATTTCTACTTGCTAGTGAAAGCAAGATGTCATTTGCTATGATCTCATATCTTCTTTCATAATCCTCGGTATTTTTACCTCTTGCACTAGACTTTTCTTCACCTCCATAGATTCTATCTACATTGATCTCTCTTCTGGGCTATCAAAATAGCTTCCTAACTTATCTTTCCACCATTGCAAGCTTACTTTGTTTGTTAAAATATCTTTCTAAAATAAAAATAATTAATTATATAAATTTCCTCATTAAAAAGATTTTTTGGTTCTCTAATGACCACAGTATTATGTCCAAAATACAAATCATATTGAAACCTCTCTTTCCAGATTGTCCACTTGTTTTTCTCAACCCAGGCTCCAACAACAGGTAACTAACTACAGTTTCAGAATGAGTCATGCATGTTTGTTTTTTGTTTTGTTTTGTTTACATGACCACATGGAGGTATACTAGGTACCCTTTAAAATCTCAGCTCTAATGCCACTTCATCTGTAGCCCTCATTCCTTCTGATACTCCCTAATACTTTTATATACTATGCCAACACACTTCCCAATGTCCTGTACTATTCATTTCCACATCTCTCTATGCACCAGACTGTTTGACACGTCCTCTGGACAACCTAATGGTCTATGACCAGGTCTCATAGCTTATGGGTGTTATATATTTGTAGAATCAATGAAAATGTAAATATATTTTATAACATATATTAAACAAAATATACACAGGCAAATTATGTGTTTGTATATTACTTATAATACTTCTATTCATATAAAATATAAACATGTTTTATGAAACCATCATGAATGATTTATAGTGGTGGCAGTTTGTTAATTTGCTTAAATCCAAGCATAGAGAGAAGACTAGGAAAAGTCACCTGCTTCTTGATTGATGAGGCAAAGTTGCATTATTATAGATCACTTGCCTTCAAAAATTTACATGCTGAGGACTCCTTTAACTTAGCAAACTAATATTTCCAGCACATTCTCTGAGACAATTTTTAAGACCAAAGGTATTAGGTCTTGGAAGCAAGTATTAGGTCTTGGGAGAAAATCTATGATTTTAATTTTCCACTTCAAGTAATAGGCAAGGGAATTGTTCATGGGTTTATTGTGGGTGAGGTAGGGAAACAAGGTAAACAAGTAAAGAAGCAGAGATATTTGTTATATTTGTTTTTAGTTTGTCCTTTTAAAAAATGCCTACAAATACATGTACACAGTGCATGAGCACATGCACGCACACCCACGTACAGAGAAGAGTTAAATAACTTATCTGAATGTAAGTTTCAGTCAAATGGATTTGGGGGTAGATGGAATATTCAGCTTTATTTTCTTTTTATTTAGAGATAGTAAATGAACCATTAGTTCCTATTACTATCTGCCCCATCTCAATACAGACTCAGCAAAGTTTTCTGATGCCACAGTGGTTCATGAGCTGCTAGCCACCACAGATTAAAAGGGAGCATATGCAGGGCATGGCCTGGAAAAATGTGAGGCAAAATCATTACCTTATAACAGCTATGATTCAGTCCTTCTGCACATATACTGTGAGCGGGGTTAACTGGGGGCATTCATTTCTTACAGTGGCCATTCCTTGGAAAACTCAAGATGTGGTAGCCATCTTAATATTCTTCCCTAGGGGCAGAATCAGTCTGTGTGGCTGAGTAGTACAAGGAAGCTTGTCCTAATACATTTGTCTTTAAAGAAATTGTTGACAACTTCTCTCACATTACCACCTCACAGACTACATTCGTTTTAAATGAACTGCTTGACATTTTACCAAATGACAGTTTTCCTAAAGACTTATTATTCAGTATAGATAGAAATTTACTTTTCTGTCTGTCACCACAGTGATATTTATTTATGGAAAGTGGATGAAGTTTCTCAATTTCAATGAGTAAATTCTCAGTGGAAACGTTGTCCTATGTGTTTAAGAAAGTCCTTGAAAGTTTTCTTTGGAGTTAGTTGTTAAACCTATTTGATAAATTGTATTAATTTCATGTGATTGAACTTCAGAGATTATTATAAAATTTATATTAATTCTCTCATTAAATAGAGATCAGCTTTCTTATAAGCATACATGATGGCATGTTAAATATACGCTCAGGTTGATATTTACTTTTGCTGTTCTACCTCTCAGTTGCTATATATATCCATATAAGTAATCCATATCCATTACTTATATATGTATATAAGTAATCAATTGCTATATAATGAGTAGGCCAGGACTCTGAACACAAAAGCAGGCGGCCTGAGGGAAGAGGTAAGCATGGCAGCTGGTTCTTAAACATTTGCTAGCATACCACTGAATGTGTCCTATTTTTTTTTATTATGTTATGTTAATCACCATACAGTACATCATTAGTTTTTGATGTAGTGTTCCATAATTCATTGTTTCCGTATAACACCCAGTGTTCCATGCAGTATGTGCCCTCTTTAGGGTGGTGAATGTGTCCTATTGAAGAGTTTTCTCAAGTTGAGAATCACTCTATGTTATACTTTATTATATTTTGTCACATTTTGTTACATGTTATTTTAAACCTTCCATTTCAAATCACACACACACAAATTCTTAAGTATCATTGATAATCACTGTTTTGAAGGGTCAATGCCAACAGCAACCAAGAAGAATCTTCTGTGCACCAGACACATTCCAGGCCTCAGAGACACACATTTTGTATTTCTTCACAAGGACTTGATAGCAATTTACTTCAAGATTCTAATAAATTCACTGGGTAAATATTTGGGGAAAGATGAGCTTTCTAAAGTTAGAAATGTGAGTGAACATCAATCCATCCAAATCCCAAAATGATGCCTAAACCTAATGCCTCCCTTTCAAGAAGTATTAGGGGGGATTTTGACTGACTCTGAACTTTTGTTTGATGGTCATAAGTCAGTGTTTTCTATTTGTTGGTAATAAAGTGTTTTAGGGGCTTCTGGATGGCTCAGTTGGTTAAGCATTCGACTTTTTTTTTTAAGATTTATTTATTTATTTATTAGAAAGAGAGAGAGAGAGCATAAGGGGGGGAGGTCAGAAGGAGAAGCAGACTCCCCACCGAGCAGGGAGCCCGATGTGGGACTCGATCCCAGGACTCCAGGATCATGACCTGAGCCAAAGGCAGTCGCTTAACCAACTGAACCACCCAGGCGCCCAAGCATCCGACTCTTGACCTCAGCTCAGGTATTGATCTCAGGGTCATGAGTTCAAGCCCTGCTTTGGACTCCACACTGGGCATGGGGCCTACTTAAAAATAAATAATACAGTAATAATAATAAAGTTTTATAGTTACACATACAATATAGAAATAGTGTGTTAACATGTTTTAAAATTGGCTTTCGTAGAAAGATCTCCAAATAAATCTGGAAAACCTGTACCTCAGATACAGCAAAATGGCATCACTTAGACTTCAGCAAAGAATAATTGAAGCCTTTAATACCAGCTGTTTTTCAAGCAAGATTAATCATTCAAGACATAATAAAAAAAGGCTCAACTAGTTCTGTTCCAGTTCTCTTCAGCATTTTATAAAAGTGCTCTTAGCATTTTGTTTAATGCTTAAAAGTTATATTATTATTTTAGGACAAATTAGGATTGAAAACAAGATCAACAATTTCTTATATCTACATAACTTTCTTCTTGTAATTTTAATATAATATTTTGTCACATTTTATAAATTTATTTTAATTTTATCTTTAAATATAGAGACGATAGATCTGTCCTTTGACATGGTGACAGAATAGCTTTGAACAAAGGATTAAAGGCTTAAGATCGCTGGTTTTAAACAATATTGCTCTGCATTGCCAGGCACTTGAGAGCCTTGATCTTGGGCACATAAGCCATTTATCTATTTATCTATCTATATCTATTTAAAATATAGTACAGAATGGCATCTCAATATATAGTACAGAATGGCATCTCAATAAAATTGGGGTAAATTAAATTCATTAATGGTAAACAGCAAATGCATTTGACAGTCTGATCCTATTGTTTTTTGAACCTGAAATAAAGAGAGGCATATTCCTAGATTTTCATAGGTGTAATAATAATCTAAAGGATGGGGGGGAAGTTAATAACAGAAACATATTAATATGCTTTTCCTTGTTTTTATTTTTGGGAGAAAAGAAATATAAATGTTCAAGATATTCCTATTATGTGTCCAAAATGGAAAGAAGTGGTCAGGGGGGTTGGAGGGAGAGAAAACATTTAATTCATTCAAGCTATCCTTGTGAGGTTAAAAAGAAAATTGATTGTGGTTTATTAATGTTTTCCAATAAACACTCAAGAATTCAGCTAACTGAAAGCAGTTGATACTAGGGAATCAATGGTGCAGGAGAATACCCTAATGGGTATCGTTGAAACTTTTAATTCTCATTATGTAGTTTATTCTTTCAAAGGTTATTTGATGGAATTACTGTTAATGAGTATCTTTGAAGCCTTGCTGTTTAAAGAATTGGTTTATTGAATGACTTTGCTCTATTTTAAATCAATTTACAGATGTCTGCATTGTGATTCATGCAAAAAATATAAGCACAGGGGGAAAAAGCACATAACCTATATAGTGTTTAAATTCCTTTCATTCCTTTCTAACTGATGGAATACATCTAAGCTCCAATGACCATGTTTCATTAAAAGTGATTGTAATTAAGAATTTCAGTTGGCTAACTTGTGATTGAATCACTCAGTGAGCTGCTTATATATCATGTAAGATTCAATCCAAACTGTGTTTAGTTGTATCTTTCTTGTTTGCATTTTCACTGCCAGTTATTTAAAATGAATTAGAAACAAGAGTTATCTTTTATAATTCACATATACACATTTCCAGCCTCGTCTTCCTGCTTTGAAACAACTGTACTTTTAGAGGGAAAAAAGCTTCTGTATCAGAGCAGGCAAGAGGATAAACTACAGAAGCAGCCAAACTTAATGAAGTTTGAAAAAATATTTTAAGAAGACTCAAAGATATGCATAATTTACTCTTTCTCACAGTGTGCTCTTATTTAAAAGTAAATATACACACACATATCTGTGTACACGTTTCTAATTAAATATTAGAAATATAAGCAATTTAACAATTTCTTAAGGATTTAAATGACTAAGCAGTTTAACCTAGTAAATTTGTATATTATTACTATCTTTCCATTAATTCAAAGACAATCTGAGGATATCAAGGTGTAACTATAAGGTATCCTTTGGAGAAAACTGTGAAAGTTTGCAAATTTTGTTAAGACTAACCTCCTCAGATTACCATTCAGAAAATGAAGCCCATTCAATCTGTCCTTAGATGATGCCAGGAATCCCCTCTTACAGGAGAAGTGAAAGTAATAGTAGAAAGAAATCCAGGCAGGGAATCAGAAGATAAGGGTTTTCATGTTAGCTGCACTGGTTATTACCTGTTCATCTCTGGGCCACTCACCCGAGAAAGCATCTGTATACTGGGAATCAAAAAGTTCTTAAGAGGATCAAATAAAATCATATGTGTAAGTGCCTTGAAAACCTTTGAATTTGTGTTAAATTGTAGTATTTTGTTATTAATATTACTAATAATTTATAGGGAGAAGCAAAAATCTTCATATTTCTGAAATGTGACTATTGGCTTGGTGATTAAAACAACAACGTGACTTCTAATATGTCTGAGGTTGGGACATCATGCTTCTCTTGGCTTCATTTTCTTTTTTGCAAACATAAGGCTAGTGCAGGTGCTAGCATATTGTGAATAAAATATGCCTGGTTTAAATAATGAAATTTATGTTGTTTAAATTGAGAAGAACACAAAATAAAGATTTATTTCTAAATAGCATTTGGATATATCCAATAATTAAAATAAAGATGTCTAATGTGCTAAAACAAGCTCAACATTTAACAAGATATTTATTACCACAGGTAGTATTTACTGAGTCCTGACCACATGCAAGACATTATGGTGACCACTTATGGTCATTTAATCTGCATCATATCGCATTGATGTTTATATATTATATCATTTAATATTTGTATTAACTCTATGAATGTGATAGTATCATTATACTAATTTCATAATTATGAGACTATGAGTTAAAGAGTCTAAGTAACTTTCCCAAGGTTGTAAGGCAAAAGTTCATTTTGAGTATAAGTATTTATGATGCAGAAGACTAAAATCACCTCTAGAACTAAGGCCATGAGCCCTTGTCAAAAAAAAAAAAAAAAACAAAACTGGATTTAAGTGACGATAAAACTGGGACAACCCTAGGTGAATTTCAAAAAAATTCACCTTATTTTCTGTGACCTCTATTTGGCAGGTGGGAGGTGACTTTTATAATTTAAGAAAGCATTTGATAGGATAAAAATATATTATTTTTTACTCTTCTAGTATGCTAGTATTCAAAAGTAGTAATAAAATATAAGAGCAAGATTAAGTATGTTGAAATACATTTTTAAAAATGCTCTAGTGTTGGGGCGCCTGGGTGGCTCAGTTGGTTAAGCGACTGCCTTCGGCTCAGGTCATGATCCTGGAGTCCCTGGATCGAGTCCCGCATTGGGCTCCCTGCTCGGCAGGGAGTCTGCTTCTCCCTCTGACCCTCCTCCCTCTCATGTTCTCTGTCTCTCATTCTCTCTCTCTCAAATAAATAAATAAATAAATAAAATCTTTTTAAAAAATAAAAATAAATAAGTAAAAATGCTCTAGTGTAATCAAGATAGTGTGGTATTGGCAAAAGAATAACAAAATAGATCAATGAAACAGAATAGAGCTCAGAAATAAACTCATGTAAATATAATCAACTGATCTTTGACAAAGAAGCAGAGATAATACAATAGAGCAAAGACAGTCTCTTCAGCAAATGGTGCTAGAACAATTAGACCTCTTCATGAAAAAAAAAAAGAAATGAATCTACATACAGACTTCATACCCTTCACAAAGATTAACTCAAATGGATTACAGACCTAAATAAAAAATAGAAAATCACACAACTCCTATAAGTTAATATAGGAAAACATTTAGATGACGTTGGGTATGGTGATGACTTTTTAGATGCAACACTTAAGGCACAATCCATAATGAAAATATGGATAATCTGGAAATTAAATTAAAATTTAAAACTTCTGCTCTGTAAAAGACACTATCAAGTCAATGAGAGGACTGAGTCACAGACTAGAAGAAAGTATTTGCAAAAGATACTGGCAGTAAAAGACTGTTATCCAAAATATAAAAAGAACTCTTGAAACTCAACAATAATAAAACAATCTGATTCAAAGAGAGGACAAAAACCTTGGACACCTCACCAAAGTAGATATACAGATGGCAAATAAGCATATGAAAGAATGCTCCACATCATATGTCATCAAGGAAATGTAAATTAAAACACTACTACATACCTATTATTATACCCCAAATCTGGAACACCAACACCAAATGCTGAAGAAGAGGTGAATTCCCATACATTGATGAGAATGCAAAACAATACAACCACTTTGGAAAACAGTTTGGTTGTTTCTTAGAAAACTAAACATACTCTTACCATATGATCCAGTAATTGTGCTCCTTGGTACTCACCCAAAGGAGTTGAAGTTTTATGTCCACACAAAAGCCCACACATGTGTTTTTAGCAGCTTTATTCATACTTGCCAAAACTTGGAAGCAACCAAGAGGCCCAGTAGCAGGTGAATGGATAAGTAAACCGTGGGACATCCAGATAATGGAATTATTCAGCACTAAAAAGAAATGAGATATCAAGTCATGAAAACACATGGAGGAAACTTAAGTGCATATTACCAAGTAAAAGAAGCCGATCTTAAAAGGCTACAAACTATATGATTCCAACTATATGACATCCTGGAGAAGGCAAAACTATGGAGACAAAAATATTAGCAGTTGCCAGGAATTAGGGGTAGAAAGAGATGAATAGGCAAAACACAGAGGATTTTTAGGGCAGTGAATATACTCTGTATGATGGGTACATATCAATACACATTTGCCCAAACCCATAAAATATACAACTCAGGAATGAGCACCAATGTAAACTATGGACTTTGGGTGATTATGATGTGCCAGTGTAGGTTCATCAACTGTAATAAATATGCCACCTGGTAGGGAAAGTTGATAATGGGAGAGGTTGTACATGTGTGAGGGGAGAGGGTGTATGGGAAATCCCCATATCTTCCCTTCAGTGTTGCTGTAAACCTTAAACTGCTCTGAAAACTAATTCTTATTTTTTTTTAAATGCCTTAGTAAAAGTATTGTGTAACATGCATGACATGAGAAAGAAAATCTAAAATTTGGCTGGTCAACTCCCTCGAGATACTTTCAAACTGACTAAGTCTATTAGACTCAACTTCTCAACAATGTTTACATCCATGCAAGAACATTCTTGAAATAATATAAAAGTGGAGTTCCAACATTTTTGTTACATCTCAAATAAGATTCCAATTTTCCGCAATTTATCTAATTTGAATCTTCTGGGACTTCATTCCAGATGCACATATAAAACAAGACAGAATTTGCTGCCAAATCTTTTCTTTTTTATCTAATCAGCAACGAGTCTTTCCTGTGAGGCTATATTTAATATACTGTCTATATCTTAGTTTTTGGGTTGTGCCTGGCATCCATGGAATTCTAAAAATTGATCTAGAGATTTTACACTGGAATAATATTAAGAAGAAGTAAAATAATCTAGTCCAGATAGCTCTATGGGCTCTTCTAGACCAACTCTGAAAATCTGGAAAACAGGTAATTTGCTGCAGCCAAACCCATTATTATTTGCTCTGTATCCCTCAAGTTTCAAAGTTTACCTTATCAGTGGAGAATATGGCCACTGAAAGTGGTTGGCTGGTACAATGGTTATAACCAACAACTAATTCAAGGGAAGAGAAGAATCCAGAAAGAATATGTGAAAGGCAGTAATCAATTAAAATCTCTTTGACTTCATCTTCTACTCTCTCCTTTCCTCTGTTCTTGCCATACTAGCCTCCTTTCTGACCCTTGAACACAGCAGGCCATCCCTGCCTAAAAGTCTTTGTACTTGTTTTTCTAAGACATACTTAACCCAGAAATACATGTGGCTTTTATACCTCTTTTAGGTGTTTTTCAAATATCACTTTAACCATTCTATTTCAGGTACATCCCAGATTATTTCTGTGCTCTCTATTCTTTTTCTGTTGCCTTACTTTCTCCAGCTGCAACCATGTTATATAGTATACCTTCTCCTAATGTATTTGTTTATTATTTCACTTCTTCCACTAGAATGCAAGCTTCATTAGGGCATGAATTTTTCTGTTTTATTCCCTGAGTTATCCTCAACACCATGAATAGTACCTCGGACTTCTTAGGCTTTTATAAATATTTATTGCATGATCGAGTGAAAGATACTAGCTTTATAAACATAGAGAAGAAAATGTGAATGAATCACTATTTTCTTTTCTGAAAGTTTGACACTATATTTAATGAATCTGGCTCTCTGTTACATGCAAAAGTGAAATGTGATATTCTGAGTTATTTTTTTCCTTCCTAACTCTACTTAACTTGTACCTCAAATACAGATTTTTTAAAAAATAGAAAATCACAAGTACTATTAAAATCCTAGAAATGTTTATAACAAATTATCAAACCATCCAACATTTAAAAAATTACTTCCCAATTTTCTTCTGTTAACTATAGTATCTTAAATGTTACCAAAAGTTTGTAAAAATGTGTATATATATATATGTGGATATATTATATATGTGGATATATTATAAATATTGTATATAGTATATATTCAAGTTGATATTCTCTTTAAGAACACTAAGAGAGTACTACATTTATATATTTTATATGAACTTTTTTTATATAATCAAGTTGATAACCATTCAACTTGGAGTCAGTACACTTGTTTTATACTTACGACACTACCACAAATCACCTATCCTCAGCCAAGCCGCTTAACCTCTCTGAATTCAACTGACTCATGTAAAAAATATAGAAGAAGCACAGAATTAATTTATGATATCTTCCAGTCTAACATGCTTTGAGTCTATCTGGATGATTTATAACATGACTATGTTTTATAATTTCTTATTTTTTTAAAGATTATATTTATTTATTTTAGAGATAGAGAGCAGGGCAGAGGACAGAGGGAGAAGGACAAGCAGACTCTGCACCGAGCTCAGAGCCCAATGCGGCTCTCAGTCCCAGGACCGTGAGATCATGACCTGAGCTGAAATCAAGAGTTGGACACCTGACTGAGCCACCAGGTGCTCCAATAATTTCCTATTTTTGAGCAATAAAATTAAATTTATTTTTTCCATAAGGCCTAATCTCAAACCGTGAGAGACTCTGGACTCCGGGGAACAAACTGAGGGCTACAGAAGGGAGGGGAGTTGGGGGATGGGGTAACCAGTTGATGGGTATTAAGGAGAGCACATGTTGTGATGAGCATTGGGTGTTATACACAACTAATGAATCATTGAACACTACACCAAAAACTAATGATGTACTATATGCTGGCTAACTGAACATAATAATAATAAAAAAAATTAGAAAATATATCTAATTTAAAGCATCACAGTTTAGTATATTTTTAAAAGTAAATACCAATATACAGAATAAGGTATCCATGCTGTCTTTGTTGTTTGTTTTGGTTTGATTTATATTCAGCATTGTGAACAGAAACTTCAAGTACTTTGTTGATTATATTTTGAAAAGACTTTTCAGAGTAGAAATTATCTAACTGCAATGATCACCATGGAATAAAAATTTGTAATTGGATATTGGCTATGGTATTCAATATGACACTATTCTGTTAATTTGATCTAAACATATTTAGCTTTCTAAACAATGTTCCTAAAGCAATCAAGAGGACAAGAAGTCATATTGTACTCCTGAGTGAAAAACAAACAAACAAAAACAGCAAATAAAACCCAGAAATACTGCTAACTAGTTATGGAAATATAAAATCATTGTTATGACTTATGTTATGTCTGACTCACTGATCCAGATGTCAAAGGAATGCATGAGTCAATAAGATGGTTTTTTTCTTCTACTTTCAGGATCCCAAATTGTCATTTCTGATTCTTTATCTGTTTTGTTGCTAATTAATAGTTCTCAAACCGTTCTATAACAAATTTCTTCATTCATTTGCACATATAGTTCGATAAATAACTGAGTTAAGGTGACAGGTTCTGAATCTTTATCAGCTGTTTAACTCTGTCTGAAGCTTTGTAAAGAATAATAATGGAAGAGAGCAAATAAATTAATTCAACCTGCAAATTTAAAATGTATAAAAATGATTTTGTTAATAAACCCACAGAATACATCCCAATTAGCACCAGCAGAAGAAAAGCATCATATCCTATACCTTGTAACAGAATGACCAACAAGTCAGCAACAGTGTTATAGCTGTGGCCAAATTGTTGTAAGACAGCCCCACTGATAGATCAATGGTATAGACAGTGATTCTTAAGCTTTCCAGGGCATCAGAGTCACTTGAAGGGCTTATTAAACCCCAGGTCACTAGGCACTCCCCTAGAGTTTCTGATTCAGTAGGTCTGGAAAAGGACACAATATTTGCCTTTTTAGCAAGTTCTTCCATGATGCTGATGCTGCTGGTCCAAGAATTATTTGATTACAAATAATTTGAGTTGTGCAGTCATGGCTTGGAAAAGATCTTAAAGGTATTTCATCTATTTCTGTAATTCAAATTTTAATCATCCCTGATGGTGAATTCATTGTTACATATGAGCAACCACCATGTGTTAGACATCGAGCTAGATGCAAGTGATACACTGGTTAATAATCCCCTTTAAGAGGTCCATGGTCTTGAGTGGGAAAAGCATTTGCAGAGGTTATTATTATGCAGTGTTTTCATAGAAGGATGCACAGAGGACTTAGACACTGAAGATCTGTGTAACAGCAGAGCAACATGGTCAAGATTGAATTTATAAATTTTCACTCTGGTCTGGTAGGAAGCAGGGAAGTGAGTTAGAAAATGATTGCAAAAATCCAAGTCAGAAACAACAATGGTGTGTAAAACCCTCCAATCTTTCCACATTGCTTTAAACATAAAATATCACTGTTTTAAAATGGTGAAAAATCATTCTGAATGACAGGTACCAAACAATCCCATCTCCTTGATTTTGCTATTCCTATCCACACTTGATAACAATACAATATTTAAATTAGTCCTGTGGAACCGTTTTCAGTCCCTCAAATTCACAGTTTCTCTCACCACTAAACTTGTACACATTCTTTTATTAATACCAGAACAACTCTTTTTTTTTTTTTTTTTTTTTGAGAGAGAGAGAGAGCATGAGCAGGTGAGGGGCAGAGGGAGAAGCAGACTCCCCTGCTGAGCAGAGAACCTGACCCTGGAACTCCAGGATCTCGACCTGAGCCAAAGGCAGACACTTAACTAACTGAGCCACCCAGACACCACTATACCAGAACAACTCTTTGTCATCCTCTTCACCTAATAATCACTAATCACTAGTAAATCACCAACAGTTTTAGTTCAGTGTATAGGTCTTAGCTGCATGGACACATTCCTTATTCTAACCTTCCTGTCTCTCTGGTTTGTGCAAGAGCTCTTTGTCCATTTTTCCATGTATTTCACTACAGAAGCAGCCTCTTCAGGGCAGAGGCTGGGATTTTTATCAGTATTCTTCAGAAAGCCCAGCTTATAATAAATACACAATAAATATATGCAGTTTTAGTGAAGGAATAAGAGCCTGTTAAGGGGACAAACAAAAGAATGGGCAGAGATATAAAAGAAAACAGTTCATTGCAATATCATGGTAGCTAATAATTGGAAGGAACGATTAACAGGTCCAGAAAAAATATGGACTTAAAAACATACAGTAGTTTTATCTATGGATGTTATTGATGACTTTATAGACAGTGATAATAAAGCAGGGTAATAAAGACTAAGTCAAAACTAGGAATTGGAGATTCCTACACATTTTTATGTACTATTTAGTTAATTCAATATTTCAATAACTGTCAGATAAAACCATTAGTATAATTATACAGATGAAGTAAGTGAAGCAGAAAAATATTAACTGGCCAAAGTTTACAAAGCTAGAAAATGGCAGGGGTACCTGGGTGGCTCAGTCCATTAAAGGTCCAAACTTTTGATTTCAGCTCAGGTCATGATCTCAGGGTCATGGGATCCAGTCCCAAATAGGTCTCCACCCTCAGAGCGGAGTTTGCTTCTCCTTCTCCCTTGCCCCCCCACATTCTCTCTCAAATAAACAAATAAAATCTTTTTTTTTAAAGCTAGAAAATGGCAGAGTTGAACCTAGAACCTCTGCCTCTAAGAAGCAAGCTTCAATCTAATTTGTGCAATCTCCTCCTCACCAAGCACATACATATACACACACACACACACACACAATAATAAGTAAAAGAATAAAGGAAAGGAAACACAAGTACTCATACTAAGACTACTACATGGTCATCAGCTACAAATCTAATGAGTATGCTTTTCTTCATTCAAACCACTATGGATTGTATTAAACAATGAGGATAAGCGCAAAGATGCAAACTGACTCACGTTTGATGGCTGTATCCATGCTTGTTTGTGAACAAGGGAGGTTGCTGCAGTTTGGATTCATTCAGCATGCATATTAAGAGGACTATAGTTTAAGTTATTAAGTTATTTAATCTCAGATTTGGAATTGAATAAAGTGTGGCATACATTAGACAACTTTTGCAATGTTAGCAAGGTTCTAGAGTTACATTTTGGATGGGTTTAATAAATAGACCCTCACTTTTTATAAATAAAATGGTTATTGTGGGTATTAGAATCAAAAGGATGTTCTTTCCTTCTTTCTTCTTTTTTATATGGCAAATAAAATAATCAAAAAAAAAAAACTAAACTCACAAAGCTTTTCAGGATCCAACTGTTGAAATGATTTTAGACAATCCTATTCACACATGGGTGGAAAAGGGGGCTTCAGGAAGAAGTTGGGGGAAAATATGAAGACAAGCATGAAGGCCTTTTTGTACTGTGATCTTTCCACTAGACATCCAGGGATAATGGAAAAAGGAGTTGTGTTTAAAAATAATCTTGATAAGTGATTTTTTTTTAATGGTAGGTGGGAATAGTTGAGAATAAAATGAAAAATCTCTTGAAAAAAGCTACAGACTCTTGGTAGAGACTGAGATAAATATAGTCAGTGACCAGAACACAACAGATACCAATAATATTAAGACCTTGAAAGAAGAGATGCAGCCCATGGAGCTCTGGAAGATGAAAGGTTCACTCTAATCCCTTTATGAAAGCAGACTTTCTACAGAGGGGAGATTTTAGTCCTGGGAGCATGAAGCTTATTAAAAAAAAGGGGGGCATTATTTCCCCTTATATTCTTTCACACCATCCTCCCACACTGTACCCTGAAGATAGATAAGATCTCTGAGAATCTAGTAAGAAGGCAGGTAATATCTGGCATGATATAAAAAGGAAGGTGAAATAGTGAATTAACATCTTTGCTTTACATTGGAAAAAAAAGAAAAAAAAAACATTTTTCAACATTAGGTTCCATCATGCCCACCACTTAATAAGCAGTTGAGACTATTATATACCAGCAAATAATATTGCTGGTAAGAGATAATTGCTAAAAATAATACACTCCAGTATCTGTTTTCAACAATCCTTTGCAAACTTAATTTCCCGCTGCTCTCAATATGAGCTATGTTCCCTCGACCACTTATTGACCTTCAAATAAAAGTTGGCACAACTTCATTTGCACAATTTTTATATTTAATAATATTCCTTTCAAGTCAGTCTTTGCTCTTCCAACTATTCTGTAATCACAAAGGCTTAGTATTTTTTTTCTAAAACTCATACCATTCACAGGGACGCCTGGGTGGCTCAGTTGGTTAAACATCTGCCTTTGGCTCAGGTCATGATCCCAGAGTCCTGGGATCAAGTCTCCCACGGGGCTCCCTGCTCAGTGGGGAGTCTGCTTCTACCTCTGCCTCCTGCTTCCCCTGCTTGTGGTCTCTCACTCACTCACTCACTCTCTGACAAATAAATAGATAAAATCTTTAAAATAAATAAATAAATGAATGAATGAATGAATGAATGAATGAATGAATGAATAAATAAATAAATAAATAAATAAAACTCATGTCACTCACAACCAGAACCAGTCATTGGGCAAGTGTAAGGTAGGACTTGTATCATCAGTTACATTTCAATGTATATATACCATATTCCAGTGAGAAATCCTTAACCCCAACTTTATTAGTTGGTTAGTAACTTATAATTAAGGAGTAATGAAATATTATTGTTTTAATTTGATTTTGAGAAATACTTCCTTTCCTAGATTTCTTTGTCTTCCTGTCCTAACATGAGGATCTAGACTGAATGTTTGTGTTCCCCAAAATTAATATGTTAAAACCTAATCCCCAGTGTGATGGTATGTGGTGGTGGGGCATTTGGGAGATGAGTAAGTCATGAGGCTGAAGCTTTCACTAATGAGATTAGTACCCTTATTTAAAAGACTTCAGAGAGCTTCCTTGCCCATTTGTCATTTGAAGACCTTCTGTGAACTAGGAAATGGGCTCTCAGCAGACACTGAATCTGCATCATCTTGGTCTTGGACTTCCCAGCCTCCAGAACTATGAAAAATATATTTCTCTTTTTTATAAGCCACCCAGTCTATGGTATTCTGTTACAGCAACCCAAATGGACAAAGACGGAATCTAAAGAATGACTTCTTAACTTCTATGTATTTATTTTGAACAGTATCACATCTTAGAAATTGACATTGATATAGTTCAATGACTGTATTCAGATTTTATTAAATTTACATGCACTCATTTACATATATGTATTGTGTGTGCATTTAGTTCTATGCAAATTTATCACATGTGTAGATTTATGTAACCACCACCAGAATCAGGAGCTAGAACTATTCCATTACCACAACAATCCTTTTAGATAGCCATATCCTTCTCTCCTTCCATCTCTCAGTCCTTAATTTCTGGTAGCCACTAATCTACTTAGTATCTCTATAATCTTGTCAGTTCAAGAATTTTATAAAAATGGAATCATATACTATGTGACCTTTTAAGATTGGCTTTTTTCACTCAGCATATAAGGCTGTTGAGCTTGATCCAATAATTGTATGCATTGATAGTACTCTCACATATTACACAAAAATTCACTTAAAATTGATCACAGACTTAAATATCAAACTATAACTTTCAGAAAAAAAAAGATACAGATAAAATTTTGGGGAACTCAGGCTAAGTGAAGAGATCTTAGACTTGACAACAAAATTGTGTTCCATAAAAGGAAAAAAAAAAAACAGATAATTTGAACATCATCAAAATTTAAAACTTTGCTTGGCAAAGATCTTGTGAAGAGAATGGAAAGACAAGCTACAGACTGGGAGAAAATATTGCAAACTACATAGCTGACAAAGGTCTTGTGTTTAGAAATGATAAAGAACTTTCAAAGCTCAGTAGTAAAGAAACAAACAATCCAATTAGAAAATAACAGATTACATGAAGAGATATTTCAATGAAAAGAGTACACAGATGAGAACTAAGCAGCGAAAAGGTATTCACTCAACAGCATCAACCATTAGGAAAAACCACAAGGACATAAGATTACATACTTATGAGAATGGCAAAAATAAAATATAGTTAACACCAAATGCTGGCAATGATGGGAGAAACTAAATCATTCATACACTTATGGTGGGAATATAAGATGCTAAAGCCACTCTTCAAAATAGTGTAGCAGCTATTTTTTGGTACTTTTAACATCATAAGAGATTGATATTATTCTTTAGGATCAATATACAATTAATATTCTTGTATATTTATTTTCCTATTTGCTCCCTTGTTTTTCATTCATTCCTACAAATTCTATTTTTCTATGAGATTATTTTCCTTCTGCCTAAAGAATTCCAATTTGTGTTTCCAGCTGGTAAAAACTCCCCAGATTTTTTCATTTTCTTCTAGAAATACATTTATTATTATTGTTTTAATTTTTGAAAGCTATTTTTGAAAGCTATAGAATTCTAAGTTGGCTATTTTTTCTTTTGACGTACCAGGGATCAAACCACCTTCTTAAAAATGTTTGTTAATATCTTTAGGCAATTTTGCAAAATTGTCAGCCTTTATCTCTTCAATTAGAGTCTGCCTCTCTGGCACTTTCTCTGTCTGTCTGTCTCTGTCACTCCCTCTCTTTAATGGATCTATTTCACTGGAACAAGGCAGTAAAGGAAACTGTTTTCTCTGGTGCTCACAGAGTAGCAGCAGTAGTGATGGTTCCTTTGAAGGCCAATTTTTAGATATTGCTCCTTCAAGTTTTGTCTTGGGTCTACTTCTCCAGTCCTCCAAACAATTCTGTAGCTTCACAGTAGCCTTTTAATGAACTAATTTTTCAGCTGGAAATATGTCTTATGGCTTTAAATAAAAATCCTTGTTGATACCATTTCAGTTAGCCCCAGAAACTTACTAGGTGTTCCTTTCCCCTCTTGTAATGACTCTGTTTTCCACCCCTGCTTCTCTCATCTTCCCACTCCACATCTTAGTTAAGCTCACCTAAATTTCAGAGCAAGTGTATGTGACACTCATTTAACGACCTCTCAGTCTATTGATTCTCCTTTCTCCAATACATACCATGATTTATGGCATGTTTACAGTACTTTGATCAAGTTATTCAACCTCTCAATAACTGTCACTATCTCCTTGTGGAAAACAATAATCACCATTAAATTATCTACCACATGTTCTTTTTTTCCCCTGATACAATGTTTTTCATGATTTCAAGGATGTTTATGGCTTTTTATTTTATTATTATTTTTTTACTCCCCCCATATATTCTTCTGGATTTTAAAATTTGTTACACCTTTTCTCAAGACATGTCTATTTTTTTTTTCCCTTGATCTTAAGCTTTCCCTGGATTCTATGAGCTCACTAATTTCCTCCCTTCTATCCACTCACTATGCAAACATATTCAATTTTTTAAAGTGGAATTCTAATCATCAACAAATGTAAAATTTATATTTTCGGTTTATGCAGCCTACAGCAAAGAATCTTAAAGGTATCACACCAAATGTTAAAAGATGATAGAAAGTGATAATAGATTTTTCCAAATCCTTTCTCAAATTAATTTTACTTATAATAATTCTAAATATAAGTTTATTATTTATGTAACTGATAAAAAATATAAAAGTCAATACCCATTGAATCAGTCTATTAGAGAAACCATTTAGATATAAGAAAATGTAGGTAATAATGGTGAATAAAATAAATTATACAACATATTTTGAGTTTATTTTCAAATGATTTAAAATAAGTTCTACCTTCTCCCTGAACCTCATTGCTCTTTACTTTCTCTGAATTTGTCACCTTTAGACCAATGCCCCAAAATTTAGCACTTGATTATGCACCATCTTACTTGTGGTTTTTTGCATGTGATAATCTCATTAAATTTGAGGAATAGAAAATGAACTATTTTTTTCTTCAGTTACCCCAAAAGAACTTGAGCTAAAACCAAACATATAGTAAGAGTTCAGTAAATGTTTGTTGATTTCCAAAATGGTGGAAAAGCTAATTAGGGAAATCCCCCTAAAAGTGACTATCAATATTCTAAAAGTGAATTCTAAAAATTGCAATCATGGATTACTCAATTATAACCTTAGGAACTGTAGGAAAATGAATACGGAAAATAAATAGAGTTTGAATAAGAAAAATAAGTAAACAGTATTTGAATAGAAAAACAAGGGATTTATTAAGGAAAATAATTAGAGATCACAAAATTGTTCTCTCATAAGAATGCTTAGGATTAGTGGGAAACATTAAAACAGACAAAAGAGCATTAATGTGGTAAGAACAATGCAAGGCAATTTAGAATTCAGAAAAGAAATATGAAATAGATGACACACAAAAAAAAGAAAATTCTGTTGAGCTGAACAAGGTTACAGAAGGCATACAAAGAGCAGAACTGAGAGAAGTTCATACAAAGAGGTACGGGACACATTGAAGGTCAAGCACCAAATAATGTTTTACCAATAGATATGTTTGATTTGAAAGGACATGGAAAAAACAACAGTATAAGATCACTGCACCCTCAAAGACAAAGGGGCTAATTAGAAATAAGACAATGGAAATGTCATAAATAATAGGAATACTTTTACATATTATTAAGAAATGATAGAGAGCAATGGGAAAATCTTTCAATGTCCCCTTAAGATACTAGTAACAAAATATAGTGTGTCTTTGTTCCTCAAATAATTACAAAGAACTAGAAGATATACAATAGAAATACATGTTTCTGACAAAATAATTTCTTAATTTAGAAAAAAATTCTAAATGATCCCAACATTGAGGTTTTAAAGTGGAAAAAAAATAGAGCATAAATTTTTATATTTACACAAAGTAGGAGGACCTCAACTATTAGTGACTTTTTTTTTTTTTTTAAGATTTTATTTATTTATTTGACAGAGAGAGAGACACAGCGAGAGAGGGAACACAAGCAGGGGGAGTGGGAGAGGGAGAAGCAGACCTCCCGCCGAGCGGGAAGCCCGATGCAGGGTTCGATCCCAGGACTATGGGATCATGACCTGAGCAGAAGGCAGGAGCTTAACGACTGAGCCACGCAGGCGCCCCTATTAGTGACTCTTAAAAGTATTGAAAACACTTATTCAATAATGACATATTACATCAGTATTGAATTTACAGATACATTTTTAATTGAGATTTCTTTTTTCCATTTACAAAATTTTCTAAGCCCCCTGTGATTTCCATTGTTAGCTGAAACAAATAATTTTACTGCTTATATAAAGTTATTTTACACAAATGTAACATATGATATGATAAAGAACTAAATTGCCTCATTTGTAGTAGTTCCCTAATCTGGGGGCGCCTGGGTGGCTCAGTCGTTAAGCGTCTGCCTTTGGCTCAGGTCATGGTCCCAGGGTCCTGGGATCGAGCCCCACATCGGGCTCCCTGCTCGGCAGGAGGCCTGCTTCTCCCTCTCCCACTCCCTCTGCTTGTGTTCCCTCTCTCGCTGTGCCTCTCTCCGTCAAATAAATAAAATCTTAAAAAAAAAAAAAAATTGTTCCCTAATCTGTACAGCTGCCTAATCTTCAAAAACTTCAATTTTTTTAAAATGGCATTCTGCAGTAGACCACTAGATGTCACTCAAGATAAGGTTTCCCCCTTTAATACCCTAAACACCCCTTCAGCTTTTCATTAAATCTTGGTTCATTATTCTTAATTGGCAAATTTTAGGTTTGTGTTTGTACACATTTAAATTTAATTATTTCTCACTGTGAACCTTCAGATGGATATTTTTACATATAAAAAAAAATAAACTCCTAGGATTAATAATAATCTTGATTACATATGAAGTATGTAAAATACTGTAGGGAAAATAAGGTAGAGCTCTTTATTAAGGTAAAGGTTCTATGGACTATGGAATTATCTGGAGTATAATTTGTTAATTTCCAGTTAGGTTTGTACTATTAATAGAAATAAATTTTTAAAAAATCAGTTTTACCAATTCTTTTGTATTATTGATGGACACATTTTATTGTTGCATAATTCAATATTTCATGCTTTACTTAGTTTGTGTTATTAAATAGAGATAATCCTAAGAGAGATTATGTAGATTTATATTCTTTTCTTCTAAAATTTACTTATAAAATAGTTTCCTTTGCACTGCACAAGGTCTTCACTTTCTCATTTCCCAGTAGAGTGCTCTGCCTGTTCCTCAAGGAATGGGAGACACACCTACAAGCTCCCATGTTGGTGTGCAGCAAGGAGGGCTTGGATAATGGGCAGCTTTGCTTATTTTAACTACCTTCTTTAGACTAAAAGTGCATATTACTTTTTTGTAATTATAGCTTGCAAAAAGTATTTATAACAGTAAGCATGGAACTAGTCCTAGAGCACTCCATGATTGATAAATTTGTCACTATTATTTGACAAATATCTCTTGGAAAAATACTTTGCAGAGAGGGAACATTTTATTTGTTTTTTTATAAACTTATGATTTCCTTATTATGTCCAAATACTAAGACTTTTTTATTAAAGTACATTCTCCCAAAACATGACCTAATATCTGAAATTAAATTTGGCACTTAAAAAACATCAATTCTTTGAGTCACCAGGGCATCAAACAAAGTGAGTGTTTCATTGTATGAAATGGTACTCTGGGGACTGAGTTAGTCCTCTATACTGCCGAGTCCAAAGAAAAGCCTGGTGCATTGTTAATTGTAACTGTGCAGGGTCAAGTTTTACTAGGGAAATGGAAATTGGACAAGTATTCCGATTTTACCTATAAACTTTGGATATATAACTCCAGCAATAAAGCAGCTCAACAAGAAAGAGCAAACTATAGTCAACTGCCAATCTGGGAAAAACATTCTGATACACATGAGACAATAACTCCATTAAATAAATAAAATTCCCCATGGCCAGTAGTAAAATAGTAATATAAAACAGGGAACAAAAGACGAAGAATAAATAACTCTTAATTTTTGCAATAATGATTTAAAGCTTATAGTACATGAAGCTGTCCAAATTTTAAAACTTTAACCATACCTAGCACTTTTGAAACAAATATTCATACAGGTCTCTTAAAGAAAAATTTTAAAGAGTTGCCACAACTGGTAAAAATTATTAACACATTACTTACTGGTCTGAAATAGAGTTTCACATAATGCAACATGGAGGCAAAGGCTAATGAGTCTGCCTTCATGAAGATAAATGATTAAGTAAAGCAAAGGTTTCAACATGGCGTTACATTGTGATCTTCCTCTGCTTGACCTACAGAACATAAGTTATTGTTTCTGTACTTTCTGGAAGATACCACATTGAAGTGGAGTTAGGGGTCAATTTTATTTTTTTAAAGGTTTTTATTTATTTATTTGAGAGAGAGCAAGTGAGAAAGAGAGCACAGAGGGAGAGGGAGTAGACTCCCCACTGAGCAGGGAGTCCAGCTTGGGGCTGGAGCCTAGGACCCTGAGACCATGACCTGAGCAGAAGGCAGACACTTAACTGGCTGAGCCACCCAAGCGCCCCTAGTGGTCAATGTTAGAAAAAGGTAGGAGTGTGTTTTTCTGCTCCAGTATTTCCCCCTTTTTGGAAACCACTATTCCATGTTTTGTTGTCTGGTTTGGTTTTGGTGTCATTCTGCATTCTATCCTACCCCACAAAAACATTTACTTTCTTGGCTGCCTGCTCCCTTTAGTCACTTAAGGAAATTAATCTGATGAGCTGATGTACACGGAATGCTGAGGAAAGAAGGTGTTGTTCTTTTTGAGACCATTGTTTCAAAATGGTGGAATTGTGGGGGCAGATGAGCATTCAAAAGCTCTCTAATACTTCAACATAGGCTATCCTACAGCTATTTTCTTCAAAGGTATTAAACGATTTATGGCAAGAAGACTTTCAAAGATGAATTAAGATGGTACACACAAAATGGCTTAAAGAGTAAAGCCATTAACATTTGGATGAAAACAGAAGAATCATATAAGAAGGGAAATTACTATCTTTTTAAAAAGATTTATTTATTCATTTTAGAAAGAGGGAGAGAGAGCATTCACAGGAGCAGGGGAGGGGGAGGGAGAGGGAGAAGAATCCTCAAGCTGACTCCCAGCTGAGCACAGAGCCGGAGACCCTGAGATCACCAAAATCAGGAGCTGAACACTCAACTGACTGAGCCACCTGGGCACCCCAGGGAATTACTATCTTAAAAAAATTCAGGAACAGAATACAATTTAGTGCTGGGGTACCAAAGAGTTAGGGCAAAAATGAAGGCAAAGCAATATAGCTCCTACTTTATGATGACAGCCAATGTGTTTCCAGCTCTGAAATTGTAGAGAAGTTTTCACCTAGGGACAAGAGTACGTGCAAGGCCAGCAATAATGAAGAAAGAGGAACCAATATCTCTGGTTCCATTGCTGGATAGTTCAGGTGAAATGGATAGACTGCAGAGAATGTTAAAATACTTAACCCATGGATGACATCACTGTAATCTACATATACAAAGGATGAGTTAGAATTGCTTTTATTTTCCCACCTTTAGTAAAAGAGTAATGAAGGAAATAAATTAAACATATTTGTTAGTTTAAGATGCTAAAAATCTTCCTTGAAGTATGCTTACTTGAAACATACTATTATATTTTTAAATGAAATTTAAAATTGCCATTTTAGTTTTCCTCCTTTTTTTTCAATTCAAAGATTTACTTTCTGCATTGTAAAGTTGGCATTTTTAGGCTTTTCCTATGATCTAGCACATAAAGCAATACAATAGCTGCGGGTTTTAAACTGAGATGTTTTAATTAATTTGAGATGCTATTTGAAAGGGTCTGGGTAGGTCTGATGTTCCTAGAAAGTTTTTATAGCTATCTTCTAAAGTTGTTTTGTTTTCTCAGATTTTGCAGAATGATACACTGCTGAAGTCCAATAACTCAAATGTTTGGGCAACATTCATCAAGGCCGAGCAAACTCAGCCTCTGCTCTTGGCATTATCAGGATCTTCATGGAGCACATCGCTTCCAAGTTGTAGCTGTAAATGTCCTTGATAGAGGCAATTTCAGGGACATCAGTCAAGATTTTGTCTTGAAACATAATGGTAGGAGATTAGAAATAATGCATTACCCCAGTAAACCACTCCACCTGGTTTTATTAATAATATATTTTTTATAAGGCAATTTCCCAGCGTTACATAGACAACTAAAACCCACATGGACTGGGGTGTGAAAAAAAAAATGTCTAACTGGTATGAAGACTTGAAGATAGAAGAGAGAATTGGGGGGAAAGTTTTATAAATATGTATGTGAATGAGGAATGACCTAGTTACAAGCATACTTAGAATCCAAAAAATAAAAATAAAAATAATGGAACTGAGTGTATTAGAGTTCCAGTGTGCCTGCTTATAAATTGCAGATATACTATTAATGAAAATAGAATCCTACAAGGTCTCCAAGCATGTCAAAAGTGAGCCTCAGTCATCATAACCTTCTATAATAAGTGTAGACCTAGGGGTTTTGAAGAATTTTAGTTAGTCCCCATGCACATCTCCAGAAAAATACACAAACATATAAGATATGCATAACATAGCTCAGAGCATGCATTTTGAAGAGGATCCAGATTTGGTTATGAAAGAGAAATACAAATTTATTAAACTATCTTCCTATTCATTCCACAGAGGAAATGAATAGAAATTCATTGTAGTAATTCTACTATTCTACTCAAGAACATATCATTCAACTAATGCTTTTGGGTCTCTTTCAACTACAACACTTTCTGTCCTCTAGATTTTGCTAGTAATAAAAAATGAGTATAAGTAATAAATATTTATGAAGGTATATTTTTAATATGGTTTAGGGAGAAAATTTATAGATGCATGATGTAATCTATTTCTCGGTTTTTAAATACCTGCATATTAATAATGCTGATATACCCACTGCTAATTTTAAGTATCAGGCAAAGCCATATTTAGCTAATAATAAATAATCTTTTGGCCCTTGATAAGGAGGATTTTTCAAAAGCGTTTTAAATTATTCATTAGGAAAATACCTTGGCATGCTAATGAAAATATGAAAATGAACTATAATTTCATCCATATATAGTTAATTTAAAAGTTCTTATTTTAATTGTAGGACATATTCATGGTGAATTGAAATTTATTACAAGGCAAAAAGACTATTAACTGTTTTATAATCACACTTTAGTTTATCTAAGTAAACTTAATGTGCCCCAACTAATACTTGGGTACAGGACACAAAGATGAATAAAACTAGGATCTTGTTTCGGGTTGCTTACAGTTCAATCATGGACACTGACATGTAACAAATGGTAGATTGGGGGGGCGAACTCATGGAATATAGTGAGATCACAAAGAATGAGAAATTAGTTTTGTGGCTGTCAGAAAGAAGGTGTTTATGGCAGGCTTTCCCTGCCCCTGCCACCAAAAAAAGACTCAGAATGAACTAGGGAGATAAGATTGTTAAAGGGATTCCAGACAGAAAACTTCATGATGGAGGCATCCTGTTATTCTAGGAAGGCAGGTAAATCTGATTGACACAAAGCTGGAAAGGGATCAAAGAAAGGCTGAAGGTATATACTGAGAACAAGTTACATAAGACCTTCTGTACTCTGCCCAGAAATTTTGACATTAGTTCTACAAGACATGGGAAGTTACTGAAGATTTTCAAGCTGGCAAAATACCTATAGCCGCAGTTCTAGACAAATAGTTGTGATGCTATGGGAAGAAGGTGGATGAGGAGAGACACATTTATTCTGGAATATTTCAGTTTGGAGAGAAGCAATGTAAAAGAACTTGACAGAATTTGTAGCTGGGGATTCTGAGTTTGCAGTCTGGTTTAATAGTTGACTAGCAGTGTAACCTTGGGCAAGTCCTTAGTCCTTTTGAGACTTACATCCTCATGTATGAAATCGTGATGAATTGGAACTACCCAAAAGGTTGTTGTGAGGGTTATCTGAGGAAAATTAATGTGTGTGTGCCAGAGTAGTTACTAAATATTAGTTCTCTTTCCTAGAAATGATCTTGGCACCTTAACTACTGATCTGTGACTAAAATGATAAAATTTATTCAATGTTTTAAAAGATTTCTAAAGGATACCCTATAGTCACAGGTATCCATTACATGATTGAAATATTTATAATTATTACTGCCAGATATGTTTTTCTTTCTAACAGCTAAAACTAAATACCTTATAAGTAGCTTAATTTTATTTCTTTGTTGTTGTAGTTCTTTAGTTTTTATTTCATAATCATAAGCTTAACTCTGCAATCCAGCCAGACTTGGAGGGGAGTAAGGAAAATACAGAACCCATCCAACTGCTGGGAGAGCTCAAAGATGGGGGTAAAGGGGTGATCTGAGCTACAGAAGGAGTGGTCTGGTAGTTAAGATAAAATACAAGTCAAATTTATTAGGCTTGTCCACAGTCAGCAGTGGTGATCTTGCTGGTCTTGCCATTCCTGGTCCCAAAGCGCTCCATGGCTACCACAGTGTTCATGGCCTCTCTCCCCTTGCCTGAGACCATGTGCTTGCCATCCAACCACTCAGTCTTGGCAGATGAAAAACTGGGAATCAATTGTGCTGGGCTCAGCATTTTCCATGGACAAGATGCCAGGACCCATGTGCTTCCGGATGAAATTCTCATCATCGAAATTCTCCCCATAGATGGACTTGCCTCCAGTTCCATGATGGCATGGGAAGTCACCACCCTGGCACAGAAATCCTGGAATAATACTGTGAAAGCAAGAGACGTTATAACCAAATCTTTTCTCCCCAGGGCTCAGAGCAGGAGTCCTCTGCTATCTTTGGCACTTTGCAAACAGCTCCAAGGAGACTCGGTCCAAGGGCTCACCATCCATGGCAATGTCGAAGAACACGGTGGGGTTGACCCTGGCTGGGCAGTGTCACCGGCTCCAGAGCAGTGGTATCTGCAAGGTGGCCTATTTCTTCTTCTTTAGTTACTACAATTCTTTAGAATGAGGAAAATGATAATGATCCTTTTCTGTGAAAATTTGTTTATGGATGTGAAGATTTAAATTTTTTTCTTGTAAGTTCATATTTTGGGGCCTAATTGCAGACTTACTGAGTCAAAACACCTGAGTCTGGAACCTCGATATTGTAAATCTCAGAACTTAGTATCTACGTTTAAATTCGTTTTAAAGAGTGCTCCTCGACCTCCTTTAGTTATAACTCCTCCTTATTATTATTGTTTGTAACAGAAAAATGCATAACTCAGCCAATGGGCACAGCCTCCTGCTTCACAGATGTGAAATAAATGTTCACTTAATCTCCCACTTTATAGAACACTCATTGTAAAGAGGATGATTCGGTAGTCAATAACCATTCTTTTGGAAGGGAAAATAAAAAAGGGTTGCACCATGACTACCTTCATCTGAAATGTTGCTAACCTTGTAACAAATTAATATTTCATTCTTCACTAGTTTTTCAGTCCACCATAGTGTTTAAAATGTCAACCTTGTAACATGAGCCTCAAATCACATGGAAGTGTGTTTGAAAGTCATGGCCCTAGGCCCTGTCTCCAAACTATGGAATCTGCATCTTGTGGAGTGGAGCCACATAAGTATTCAAGATGATTCTTGTAAATACAGTGTTTGCTCATCATTGGTCTAATTCCCATGACTCCTCTCTGCTATTTTGTATGTGTGTGCATATATATTTGTATATCATGTACACACAAGTACTTGTCCAGCCTCTGTAGGCATGAGAGTTTACAACTCCTATTCTAGAAATTTGGTATAATGTCAACTATACCATCTCAAAAAACAACAGCAAATAAATGTGTGTTGGGTGGATACATGAATAAATGAAGTTGGAAAAGTGGCTACATTTTAAAATTTTGAATTACAACTGTGAAATTATATAGTCACAATTTGCTAAGGATCTCAAAATACTGAGCCACATAATAACTAGGGAATCTAGGTTGTATATTTTCCATTTATTATAGAGTTTAATATGAAAATGGAACTCAAATTTTTACCACAATTATCTTTCTAACTCTCTTCCAACAGGAAATTGGGTTAGAAATGTCTAACTCAAAATAAGAAGCATCTTGAAGTCTTCAAACTGTTAATATTAATTATTCTTGTGCTTCTTTGTTTCCTGAATTAGAAAAAACAAACTCTCAGACTTGTATTTTCTAAGGTCATATTGGTTTTGGTTTGGGGAATAAAGCATCTGATTCTGTAGTAATCCTAGGTTATGTCTCTATCCTGTCATAATTTGCCATTTGTTCAAGTATAATTTTTGCTAAAATAGTTTCATTTGCAAAATATATATTTATCATCCAAATTCAATATCCCTCCAAAAGGATTCGTTTAAATCACTGTTTATCAATAAACAATACTTTGAAAATGTATTGAAACAGTGGCTTACATAATGTTCCCCCCTTTCTTTTTGCTCATTGAGATTTTCCAGTAAAACCTGTGTTTTCATCAAAACGTTGCAAAAGACTGTGAATATGTTTTAACTTTAAGAGGGTCAGCACACACTCTTTTAGGTAAGAATACTATTGTATTATATATAATATGTTATATACCTTACAGAATATATCTTCCAGGTTCTAGTGATCCATTAATTAAAATGGTACTGAGCATGTAAATTGGTTTAGGTCTTTTTCAGGATTTAAAGAAAAGGATATTTCTTAAAAGGGAGGGGGGATAGGGGAATTGCAAAAGTAGGTCATATTGCTCTAATCTTGTATTTGTGTTTTTAAAGGATGCAGACTGAGTCAGAATAGAGGCAAAACACACACTTGTTCCGTGAATCACAATCCAGACTCAGAGCTGGCGCAGATTTGAGGAATGTGCAGGATTCTTATCCAAGCCATGTCTGGTATTTATCCAGGTTAAAATTTTCTTTTTTTCTTTTTTTCTTTTTTTTATATGAGAAGAATGCAATAAATAATACATTTTCCTTTTCACTCCCCAGTGTTTTAGTTAGTTCATTTGAGTTGTATTCATTCAATTCATTTTATTTCTTGCCTTGATGAGCTTAATATTCCTGGCAGGCTTTGAAAACATGGCTGAATAAATTTATGAATGAAAATTGCCAAGTTCTAATCCGGGCCTTTACCATTATTTTTCACAACTTTTAGAAGAAAATCAATCCTAGGTTCTTTAACATGGCTCTCTTATTTTCAAATCCCTGAGAAGTGTTGGATGCTGTAGTAAATATATATTGACATGCAAAATGTTACAAAAGCTTCAAGCATGGTTTTCATTAGGAGTTGCAAGTAGAAGTTGAAAATGTTTATTAAAAATTATATTTTTTTCACTTTTTATGTAAGTAGCCAGAATGTTTTGACATACATTTATAGATTGGGTGAAGTTATTCGGAAAAATAAACAAAACTCTTTCTAAAAAACAAACAAACAAAGCACTTCATGTTATTTCACAGTTCTCCACTTTCATGGAAAAGAAAAATCTTGACTCTTGGCATAAAATCTTAGATCTAATACCAAACTAGGCTTTTTACCCCTGAACACCTTCCTATTCAGTCTCCAGGACCAAACATAACACAGCATAAAAAGTATAAAACACTGTAGAATAATTTTTTTCTAGTTATCATAAGAGATTTTATGACAGTCTCATAATTGCCTTTAACTATCTTAAAATTATTTTATTTTAAAAAACACAGAACAGATTTTTATATGGACTCTGTGGTGACAGAAGAAAAACTTAAGAATCATTGCAGTTTAATGTTAAAAATGATGTAAAAAATAAAATGTATCTATGCATTTATAATCTTTTCATTTTGTGACATATTGTAGATGATTTGCAAATCTTAATATTTACTTGGTTACTTGCTGTTATAGGCTGGATTGTGTGTCTCCAAATTCGTATATTGCGACCCTAACTCCCAATGTGACTATTGCAGATAGGGCCTTTAGGAAGAAAATAAAGGTTTTAAAGTGTCAATAAGGGTGGGGCCCTTACCTGACAGGATTGATTTCCTTATAAGTAGAAGAAGAGACACCAAAGATCTTTCTCTCTGTGCATATATACACAGAGTATATGCAGAGAAGAAGTCATATGGGGACACAGGGAGAAGGTAGCCATCTACAAGCCACTAAGAAATACCTCACAAGAAACCAAATATGTTAAGACCTGGATTTTGGACTTTGAGCCTCCAAAACTGTACGAAAATACATTTCTGTTATTTATTTAAGCCACATAGTCTGTGGTATTTTGTTATGACAGCCTGAGCTGACTAATACACCTGCGCACAAAGCTGGTGCTAAGGCGCTTCCAGTTTTTCCCAGGGATCAGCTGATTCTAATGAGCTTTTTTGAGAGTGAAGCTTTTGGGGAAGAATTTGAAGGAGCAGTTAAATTCTACTGGTTAAATTCTCTAATACTAGAGTAGTACATAGGAAATGTCAAAGTCATTTGAAGGTAGGAGAAGAATGTTGATAACTTGGCTAATTCCACTAAATGTTTTCTTTATTGTGCCATTTGCTAAATTATAAAATGTATTTACACTACCAATTACTTCTGTTTAATTATCTACAGCAGTCTTCATAATTAGAACTACCATTCTGAGGGTGTCTTATGTACCACTCACTGAATATTTAGCATTTTACTAAACATTACAGCAACTTCCTAATATAGACATTATTAACCCATTTGGCAGATGAAGAGACTGAAGCTCAAAATGGTGAGGTTTTTTTTCAAGAACATGCAGTTGGAGAACATCTATTTTGAACAAAAGTGTGGCCCCAAAGCTATCACTCTAATTTATTAAGATGTTTAAACAAAAGACAAATATACAGAAAAGGCTTAATAGGATTCTGACGTATCTAATGAATATGTGAAAATATTTTTCCTCCTTTTTATCTTAATTTTGTTTTGTTTTCTGGATAATCTAGATTTATTCCCTAGCCTATTATATCCATAGGCTTGGGTAGGTTTTGTCAAAAGGACCCTTGTCTATATGGGACCCTATTATAGCCACTGTGAATCAAAGAAATATCGTATGATTTTATATTCTTAGTACAAGTTTCTCAAGAAGTCTCACCTAACCACACATTCTTTTTTTTTTAATGTTTTTTTTTTTTTAAGATTTTATTTATTTATTTGAGAGAGAGAATGAGAGAGAGAGCATGAGAGGGGGGAGGGTCAGAGGGAGAAGCTGACTCCCCGCCAAGCAGGGAGCCCGATGCGGGACTTGATCCCGGGACTCCAGGATCATGACCTGAGCCGAAGGCAGTCGCTTAACCAACTGAGCCACCCAGGCGCCCTAACCACACATTCTTATAAACCACTCATAGAGCTGGCAGTGGGAAGAAAACAACTGATCACTTTGGATGCAGCCAATGAAAACCTGCCAAGTGATATCACGGTATTAATGGTCTGACGATTAATGACAATCTTCATAGGAGTTCATTGTATCAACAAGAAAAAACATGATGAAGTATATTACCTGTTATATATTTTACTTTCTTTTTATTTAAAATTTTGAAATTTTACATAAAAGTTTGAAGATAGTTGGTTTTTTGTTTGTTTCTTTACAGATTCATTCTCTTAGTTTCCCACAAAAATTAGTGGAATCTGTTTTTAAACCACTAGCTAATAACTCTAAGATTCCGCTAAATGTGGTTGTAACATCATATCTAAAATAGTTCCTCTCTTTTTTCTCATTGATTTTTATGTTTCTGAGTTAGACCTCTGTTCTTATTCTTTATGTCAGTTTAAAAGAAAAGAAACCAAGTTCCAACTTGGCCATCAATGACCGAAAAGAAGGAATTTGAAGTCCTGGGATCAAAGAGGTATTTCAGTACATCTTAATAAATTTTTATGCTAACCTATAAACAGAACAATAGAAAGGAAAATATGATTTATACACACATCAGAAAAAATCATTTATATAATACTAAGGATGCTACATCAGTTCATAAATTTTAAAGAAAGACAACAAAGAAGTTTTTATCTCCTTTAAAAAAGGAATGCTTAGCAGCCAGACATAGCCCATGATCAAGTGAACTGAACAACAAAATTATTAAGCTTGCATGAAAAAGTCAAAGAGGTAATGTCTTCTGATGAATGTTACCATATTTATACATGTGTAGGTGTGTATGTGCGATTTTATGTGGGTATGTAACTACACGTCACTTTTTTTAACAGCTGAAGAAAAAAAGTTCTTTTGAACAAAGGTGGAATGTAAACAACAAATCTTTTTAGTTCAGCTAAAAAATATTAACAAAATCAACAATATAAGTTCTTATCAGAAATCATAAACAAAAGTTTTTCTTTACCTTTTAAGTTGTTTAAAGATTCTGTTTGACAAAATAATTTCCTTTGTTTTTCCGTCTTTGGTTACTTAAAAATAACTGAGGCTTAATATTAAAAGAGCTAAATCTTATTCACAACTATGTAACCTTTTATAATTGACTTTGATATCTTTTGTTGTCACTTTGGTTTAATGGATAATTAAATATTGTCTTATAAAAATAAGTTCTTATCAGAATACTCACCACACACATATATATGTGTATATAAACACACACACACACTGATGATGATGATGACGATGATCAAATGAAAGGGAGAGAGAGAGATTGATTTTGTAAACCTGGACTGAACTCTTGAACAAGTCCTTAATTATTTTGGTATTAAAAATATACTTAATAATTTAGGTTGGTTAAGATAACAGGGAAAAAGCAATTCAACTGTCTACTAAATCCATCATATGACTGTGACTATTTTGAGCCTAAAAGCAGTCAGAAATGATGTGAGAAGATAGCAGTATAAACATAGCACAAGGCTTAAAAATTAATGAAAGGTCAACTGTTCAAATGGAAAACTGAGAACATATCTGTGGGAGGAAGTAATGCTTCAGACAGATATTTCACTTGATGTAATTGAAGACTTTCCTATGTGACCTGAATCTACCTGATAGACTGTCACATTTTGAAACTTCTTCTTTTATATTTTTCATGTTTCTTATCTTTGTCGTTATTGTGTTTTTGTAAAGATTCATATGTTCGCTTTCTCAAATAGTTTTCTCAGTGCAGTGATTTAATTTTCTATATCTGAATTTAATTTGACAGCAAAGAGGAAGGGCAAATTAAAACCAAATGCATTTCTTTTTAGTTTATTTGTGGTTTTTTTTTTTTTTTTAGCATACTTATTTGGGGGGGGGGGGAAGGAGACTGTGAAATAGAGGTTTTAAATTACTTGTCCAGCTAGTGAGTAGTGAAGCCAGGAGTCAAGCGCAGGCACTGTGGCACCAGAATCCATGCTCCTGACCCCTTCACTTAACCGTCTTTCTAGAAAAATCCATAGACTTTAGAGAAGAAACAATGCTTGAGATGATTATTAAAAGACTATTAGGAATGTTTTAGGTTGAACAAAAAATGAAGCACATTCTAAGCGGAGGAATTAGTGTGTGTATGAGAGAGCAGGATGGATTCACAGAACTCCAGATTGTTTAGAATTAGACTATAGAATAAGCAGAAGAGAGGTACGAGATACAGCCGTAGATGGGGGTAGCTAAAATGATGGTGTCATGGATAATGATAAAGAGCTAAGAATCCAATGTTTAGGTGATAGGTCACAAACTGAATAGTTAGAAGTGAAGAGAAATGAAGTCAAAATAAGCATTTAAGGGGCACTTTTGATCTATGGCAGGTGTCTGCAAACTTTTTTTTTTTTTTTTAACAGGAGCAGATAGTAAATATTTTAAGCTCAGTGAAAAGGAGGTAAATCAAGGATATTATGCTGACCCTTGATCTAAGGGGAAAAGCAAAAACCTGAAATAAGGCAATAGCTTCTGGTAAGGTTGGTGTTAATTGTGGCAAAGAATCAATATCGGATCGAGAACCTATTAGAAGTTTGAATTTTAATATTTTGTGATTGATTGAATATGGAACTTGAAAAGGAAGGAAGAATGTGCAGTGCCTCTGAAGATTATTTAGGTGGTATATTATTCCTCTCCTTCCACCTGCCATAAGCATGTATGCACATACACACAAAAACACATGTGCACACACACATTTGAAATGGAAGATTGGGAAGGTAATAAAATTAGTTCTCATTGATTTCACTTTGACACTTCTAAAAGTTTCTCAAATGCTTCTTCTGAAATACCTATTTTCTGCCCTGGCCTCAGTGATGCTGGATTTTCTGCCAATCTCTGAAAACTACCATATGTGTAGTTTGAAATACATAACCATTAAGGTCCCGTCCACATTTACTTGAGACTGAATCAACTCAAAGATAAGACAAATCAGCAAGCATAAACACTACTTTCAAGAAACCTGGCAATGAGAAAGCAATGATAAAAGTAATATAAAGAAAATAAGGACATTTTTAGCGAACTAGCAAACTAGAAATCCAGAGGTGCTTCTGGTAAGAATATCTGTTTGCTGGATGAAATTAATAGCAAACTCGAATAGAAAAGTAAACAAAAATACACACACACACACACACACTATTATCTTCTTTAATTGTATAATGAAGTATCAGAGAAATTAAGAGAAATTCATAGGGCTCAGGACAAAAAAATTGTTTGCAATAGCAGCTCTTGTTTATTCTCAGTGACCTAGAGCCTGGCTTTATGGGTCTG
The DNA here is from genome assembly GCF_011800145.1 of Mirounga leonina. Taxonomy (NCBI): domain Eukaryota; kingdom Metazoa; phylum Chordata; class Mammalia; order Carnivora; family Phocidae; genus Mirounga; species Mirounga leonina. The sequence goes on from NW_023270431.1 coordinate 12,519,292, forward strand.
GCCTTGTTCATGTGAGGGAGAGTTTATGAAACTTGAACCCTAAGCAAGATCAAATACTAAACTGGAGATCCCAGCATTTGGCATGTATTCTCAAGGGCCAATAACTTCAGAGCATGAACTAAAAATATAAATCCTGATCCACTAGGAATTGGCAGAAATACTTGCTTATCTCTCTGGAGAGTCCTCTGCTAAAATTATGCTGAAAACCCCTATGAAATGAGGTGCTCCTTAATTGGCATGATACATATAATCCTCCCAACTTGAATGTCATTGTAATTAAGTCTGGAAAGCTCAGTGTCCCCCATTCATAAACACCTCTAAGAGTAATCTACAGAAAGCCGTAAGGTGGAAGCAGAAAACAGCACATTAAGCAGTGAATTAGCAAAATTTCTTATGAAGGCTCCGAGTTTCCAGTACTTTTGAACATCTCTCATATGGATACAATCCTTCTAGTGATTTGGAGTTTATGGAAGGTGAAAAACAAAAGCATTTTCATGACAACAACTCAGCTTCTTTATCCCAATCCACCTGGTGTATGATTGCCATTCTTAGTCAATGTTGTGAAAGAGGAGACTTCCTATCTAGAAGTCATCTTCTGTCTTCTCTTCGCTGGCATTTTCATCCTAACTTATCCAGATCATTGTCAGCTTTTCTTCACACATCCTCAGCTTTCCCTGATGATGTAAGCCAGTAATTCTTAACATCAGCATCAGTATAAACTGGTATAATCAGCTAAATTGTGCCCCCCCCAATATTCATATACATGAATATCCCCAGTACCTCAGAATGTAACTGTATTTGGAGATAGAGCCTTTAAAGAGGTATTAAGTTAGAATGAAGCCATGAGAATGGACCCATATCCATTCTAACGGGTGTCCTTGTAAGAAATGGAAATGAGAGACACCAGAAAGCTACATGCATAGAGAAAACAGCTTGGGAGGGAACAGCAAAAACGCATTCATCTTCAAGCCCATGAGAGAGGCCTCAAAAGAAACTAACCCCACTACCACCTTGAATTTAGACTTCCACCCTCCAGAACTCTGGGAAAATGAGTCTGTGTTGTTGAAACCACCCAGTCTGCGGTATCTTGTCGTGGCAGCCCTAGCAAACCCCTACACCTGGGAACTTACCTGAAATGCAAATTCTTGGGTCCACACAAAACCTATTGAATCAGAAATTCTGGAGCTGGAGCCCAGCAATTTTATTTTACCAAGACTTCCAGATGGTGCTGATACATACTAAAGCTTGAAAATCACTGATTTATTCATTATTGAGGAATGGATTAGTATGATATGATCCCCAACTCAGTTCATTGCTATAAAATTCATAAAGGGTCTCATTGCCTTCTCGGTATCACCACTTATTTCTCTGTACTTATACATCAATAAATGTTCAACCGGGGGTCAAGTACTTAGCAACACCCAGGTGTTTATGGAGAATAAAAATATATATATAAAACACTACAACATCCGAAGGCAAAGATTTACTAATACAAAAAAAAAGGAAGAATGAGAAAATATAACAAAAACTAATGCAACACCTAAACTGCGGGGGGTTGTTTTATATTAGTTTCTTTTGTATTTGGAGACTGACACCGGAGAGGAGAGGCTGGGAGATGGGTGTGGTTTAACTTGGTGGGTCGTCTGTGCTTTTTTACATTACACAAAACTAAGGATGAACAACAGTATACTTGTGGAAAAAATGAATAATGTAGCTTCTGCAAGCAGTTGTAAGAATAAAAGAGAAGTGAGAGCCAACTGAAAGAGCTTCCAACATTCAAAGCTGGAATAATTTGAGTGAAAAAATGAACTAGTATGGATTATAGTCCAGAGTATAAAATAGATATCCATGAATCCATACTGATATAAATAAATAACTGAATGAATGAATAAATAAATGGGGGACAATAGACAAATCTCCCATGCAGAGGAATTTCAAATAATTTGTGCACTCAAGCAGGTGGAGCATAACTCCCTACTCCTCAAGTGTGGGCTCTCCATAATGACTTCCATTCAATGAGGACAGTGTGGAAAGGGAAAATTAGTCATTTTACAGCTGCTTGACAGTGACAAAAACTCAGCCAAATGATCAAGATTAACATCAACAGTGATGTCATATTGCTAACACTTGCTGTGATGTGGTAAGATGGCACTTTACCTGTGTGTTCTTCTTCGAAAAAACTGTAACCCAAGAATAATCATGAGGAAAACATCAAACAAATAACAACAAAAGGACATTCTATGAAGTATTAGATCAGTATTTTTCAAAACCATCAAGGTCACCAAAATGAGAAGTCTCAGAAACTATAACCGCCGAGAGGAGCTTAAAGGGAAATGACCAAATGTCACGTGATATCCTGGATAGGCTCATGTAACCAAAAAAATAACATGAGGTTAACATCTAAGGAGATTTTTTAAAATTGGGAAATTTGAGTGAACCATAGCTTTAGTTAATAATAGTGTACTGATACGGGTTCATTTATTGTGAAAACTGTACCATATTAGTGTAAGATATTAATGATAAAGAGAACTGGGTGTGGTACATATGGGTACTCTCAATACTGTCTGCAATTTTCCTGTAAATCTAAAACTATTTTAGTACAAAATATGTATTTTAAAAAGAGAACTAAGAATTTAGCACGAGAAAATTGTTTTGCAAACAGAAAAGCATTGTATGAAATGTAAGGGATTCTTATTATCAAGTGCCATAAAAATTTAAAAACAAAAATGTCATAACCATTGGGAGGAGAGAGCTCCAGAGAGCTCATAATGAGAGGTGTAGAAACTGGAGGAATGGCCATTAGATAATTGTATGACCTTGTACAGAAAACTTAATATCTTTGGGGTGTCACGTCATAATACTTTGTTCATGATGTCTTTCATGACTAATTCAGAAGGTTGTATTTTTGAGAATGCATTTGGTAATTGCATATAAAATTTGAGGTGATGTTATTATTGTGATTTTTTAAATGTTGTTAATATTATTAAAAACCCCAATGGAAAAGTAGAGTATATGACGAGTAAAGCTGGGAGAAAAAGATTACAGGTAGGGAAAATTGAACAAGTATGAGGAAAGGAGGGCTTAAAGGGCAATGATAAGTCCATTCTGGCTAACTTGGGTGAATTCTATACAGTCATCCTTAACTATATTCATTAATTTATTTGTGGAAATTTTACATTCCATATATAATATTTCTGAAATTAATTTATGCATATGATGGGAGATATGTGTTCTTGGACATCATCTTAGCTGTTGCGTGAAGAAGGCTTAGGAAGGGACAAGATTTGAAGGCAGAGGGACCAATTCAAAGGCTGAGATGAATACAAGAGATGAATCTACATTTGTGGCAGATGGATCAGAGAAAAACTAATGGATTTGGAGTCTACACTGGAGGTAGAATTGGTGAGATTTGGTGATGCTTTGGAGTGGAGAGTGAGGACAAATCAAAAGTCAAGAGCAAATACTAGGTGGTGTCATTTACTGAAATAAGAAAGAAAGGAGGAGATATAAAAGCATACAGGGAAATACAGTATGGTTTTTCAGATACGTTGGGTTTGAAATGTTTATAGGACATTCAGATAGAACTGTCCACTATGTACTTTTACCTATAGATCTAAGTATAAGAGAATGGTACCAGCCAGAGATATACACATGGGAGCCTGTGAGCAACTAACAGTTGAAGTTTGGACAATGGAGAGGATCATCAGAAGAGGCTAATAGTGTGAGATGAAAGAAAACCAGGCTCTGAGGGACAAAATCATTCCACAGATAAACCTTGACTCCCAGTTAAAGCCTCCTCTATTTAGCATCCACAGTATTGTCCCATTCAATTTTATCAACCTCATCTCACTAGTTCTCATACTAAGATGCAATATAAGCCAGACTAATGTGTGTCAAATTAAAATGTCATCCTCTTATCCCTTGCCCCAGCATTCTGCTCTGTCCTCTTGGAATGTTAACATTCTTCCAGCTCACAATTCCTTTATGTATTCACATTTTTTATCAAGACAACCATTTAGTAAGTGGAATTTCATTGAGATGATTCCATAGAGTTAGCACTGGGCTCTTCATAACCCATTTCATACAGCCACTTCGAACCACCTCAAACCCAATAATGTCTTTTTCAAGCTCACAGTCACTCATGCTTTAGGGTTACCATTGACTCTCAACTCATCAATACCCCTGGAACACTCAGGTAACACTTAACGCCATTCTACTTTTTACTGTTCCTTATTTCTGTGCATGCATGTATGTCTTTAGGTAGATTGTAAGTACCTAGACAGCTGGGACCACCCCCATTTTTCACATCCCCTAGCAAACTGTCTTGCCATTAAGAATTTGTTGTTTCACTGATCTATTTCCTGACTAAAACAAATAACGACAAAAAACAAGTTTTGCTCACTGAGGAAAAGGGAGAAGCATGTGCAAATTTGAAAGGGCTGTTTGTAAGAAACAAGTTTATCACGTTTTATTTTTTCTGATGATGATTGAAATGGTGATTCTATAGTGGGTCATTTTCCTTTGTTAGTGAAGAGTAGAAATAAAGCTTGTTTTTACATGACAAATATATTTTCTATTTTTAGCTTATAGCAAATAAAAATATTTAAGAGTTAAACATTTTAAAACCGTGTTGTTGTTTTTTTTTTATTTTTTCTTCCAATAACCACAATATGTATAACACCTTTTGGTTGTATACTTTAAGAAGATTTTCTGTGTCTGACTTGATTCCAAGGTGCCTTTTCCTTGCCATCAACAGGTTTAGAGAGACATGGCCATCAATTTCTAACTTCAAGTCAGTCAGTGCATACTCAAAAAACTCTCATATATGAGAGTTTGACCTCCAGAAACACGCTATGGCCCTGACTTGGTCCAAGAGATGGCTGGCCATAGAAACCCAACCCCCACCCAACAAAAATGAATAATGTTCTCTCTTTTGAAAAGTCTCCAAATTGTTCCCTTGCAGCCAACCAATGACTACCAAATATGCTTGAAGACCAGCTTGAATTCCCTCCAATACCCCTTTCTCCATATCCCTCCTTAATGGAGTAATTGCTGCAATTAGAAGAGGCTTTATCAATATTTCCTTTTTCGATTTTATAAAATGTACTCTCCTTGTTAATACCTTTGAACCACTGCAGCAGAAGGGTTTCCTTGACATATTTATTTGTGAATAAGTATCAATTGCCATCTTTGTGTCCAACTTATTTTGTCTTTGACACAAACATACTAAGAAAAGTAAGTATGCTATACTGTATCTTAATATATTATTTTAAATTTTCCAAGTTAACATTAATACAAATAGTTGAAAAATCATAATTCTTTCTAGGAAAGATTTTGATGACGCTTTAGGTAGGGAACATCTTGTTATACATTCATTGAAGTGCATTCAGTGTGTCTATTACATATTGGATTAGGACTAAATTCATCATTCTCTAATCACTTGCAACACAGACAAAATATCATAGTGACATTTTCCTTATACTATATCCTGATGTTCCTGAGAATATCTCTGGAGCATTTTCAGCCTTTTGATAAGCCTGGTTACAGCCTCAGATAATGGTTTTCTTTTTATCTAGAGATAGGTTTTCAGGCTAAACCTTTAATTTTGGAGCAATTGAAAGGTGAACACCTTCTGTTATGCAACAGAAGAACTATATTGTGGTAATAAGAATCCATTGTACCTCCACTGGGTAATGTCTAAATATAAGGAGCTTGACATGTCAGTTACCTGGTGTAGAAGTTAACATGAAAGAGTTTAACACACATTTATTCTTTTTGTTTTCTCTTGCTTTTCAATTGTATCCCAAACAGCAAACTGTTAACCTTTCAGGGCCTAATCTATAATTTGTATTCTGGTCAACAGCTGATTTACTTGACTGAAAGTCGTGCTGATGGAAGGAGCAAAGGATCAGACATTTAATGGATACGTAACAAAAAGCTCAACTCCATGAATTTAAATCCATTTTACATTAGAAGAACTTATGATAAGTTTATGGCAATAAAATGTCAAGATGTTAATAAGAATTGGCATGTTTCCATGTGATTAAATGACAGAATTACAGCCCAAAATGGCACCTTTTTGTTGGAAATGTAAGAAACACACTGAACAGATGCATTCAGAAAGATAATCATTGTAAAGACACCTCTATACTCTATAAATTACTCCTTATAAAGTCATTGGTAATTTATCTCTCTACAATGAATCTTAGGCCACTTTGAAAATATGGCATCAGAAGAGATTAGAGTTTTTAAACAGGCTTTCTCATTTGCTTTTAATGGTGCTCCCACTTGAAAAAAAAATGGACAACCTTGCAGATACTAATACACTCAGTTTGTTTTTAATTAAAACTTTAATATATAAAATACAGATACCCCTTCTGTATCTTTCATCAGGGACAGACCGATTTTAAAGGTATATAGTCCTTCCTAATTTATTTTTTAAGACTTTATTTATTTATTTGATAGAGAGAGCACATGAGCAGGGGCGAAGGGAGAAGGAGAAGCAGACTCCTTGCTGAGCAGGGAGGACCCCGGGATCATGACCTGAGCCGAAGGCAGACGTTTAACCAACTGAGCCACCCAGATGCCCCAGTATAGTCCTTGCTATTTTAAATCAAGGAGATTATTTTGATTCTTCAGTGACTCCATAACTCTGCCTTCTGCCTTCACTGTTTTAAGTTTGTGTATTCAGCATTTATCGCCTTTAGTTCCTTATTATTTCATTAGATTATAAGCTCCATGATGTCAGGAATCTTGATTTACCCTTCACTGTGTCTTACAGAATCTACCAGAGAATTTAACACAAAGTTTTTTGTTTTGTTTTGTTTTGTTTTGAGTAGAATGATCAATTAGATAGATTTTAAAATATAAATAAGTCCTTTGGCTCTGTAATGGTGTACTTGTGTTTTTACTTTTATGTTTATGTATGAGGCTCCCTACCATTTATTTGTTTGATTTTACATTCTAGGGTGTTAGTTTTTGAAGAGGATACTTCCATTCTGAATACATCTATGTTTACTTGATTTCCAACCAGTTAGTTTCTTAAAAAAGAGTCAAAATGCTTGTTATGCTGTCCATACAACTTACAATTAAATGTTTAATTTTTCCCGCTACTTTCTAATTGACAATTGTAGATTTGTGTGAATACAATCTGACCAACCCCATCAGGTTAACAGAGCCATCAAAAGAGGCCTAGTTAGGACCCAGAATCCTCCAAGGCCATTGTCTGATGATTAGCACAGAACAGTTTGTTGCTGATATTGTCAAGAGTCCTCTCCACTCCCTCAACTCAATTTCTCGCTTCATTGCTTTGAACCCCTATGGGGCAGCAGCAGTTTAAGGGATGTCAACAAGAATACTCTTGCTCTCTCAGGAATTCGCACAAGAGGATAAACAGCTACACAGCTGGGCAAACTAATAGGTATAGAAGTGTGTGACTTAGTGTTTAATAAATACACGAGCATTTTACAAGACCTAGTGGACCTTCCTCGGAATTATTGGATTTGATTGATACATGTAGTGTTTACTTGAGGTAATTTTTGCTTAAATCACAGTTATAGATTTTTTTATTAGATGTGACAAACACCAGGTTTGTTAATTAAGAACCCAGATATAAAGCCATATTTTGTCAAATATTTTTGTAAATATCAAAAAAATTTTTAAAAAGAAATTTCAGAGAAACGCCTCAATTTTATTCTATCTTGTATATGTGTGTCAGTGTTTATGAGTAGTTTAGAGTCCATAAATAGACAGAAGGCTCTACATTTATTTTCTCTACTCCTTTTAATATTGATTTGTTTAGATACTGAGCGCTGTGTTAGGGGCTCTTCATCCTTTAAATAAGGATTGCAGAACAGCAAACAACCTATGACTCGAGGAGTGGAAATTTATGGAATGAAAATTTGCTGTTTCTACTCTAGAGTATAACTAACTACAATTTATCTGGCTGGAGCACGCAGCTATCATATCCCATCATTGAATGGATATTATTTTAATGTCACAGAAATTTTTACCTGAACCCATAAGAGGCTCCAGTGGTTTAAATGAAAATCAGCATGGCTGATTACTACTTCTGCACCAGATCTGCAAAGAGATGATCATGGCCATACGGTTGGGGTTGGGCTTTGAGCTATGAATTGTGGCGTGAGACCCATACTCACGTCTTTCAGAGAGAGTTCGTTACTCAAATTTCAAGCACCATTAATTTCTTCCTTTTCACTTGTAACAGTAGTAAAACTTATCCTGAAAGATGCAGGATATATGACTAATTGAAAAACAGGTAGAATGTGTTAAAATCTCCTTGAGAGGCTCTGCCTTGGAGAACAACATTGAAATAAAAAATGAAAGTGACAGCATTTTGCCACTACCACTTCAACTGCTAACACTCCCTTTCAAAAATATAATAAAATAAGAGTGTTGATCCAAAAATATGAAAAAGCATCTATTTTATCAATTCAAAAAGAGTATTTTTCGAACTACAGCTGGTGAATATTATGTGAATACTGTTTTATACTAATTAAATCCACCGGCAGCAACAGATTCCTTTTCTCTGGAATCATTGCTAAAGCCTATTTAAAGTATCAGAACATTTTATGAGATCAGGAAGAATTAGACTGTATATTTTTAGTTTCCTCACTCCACACGCTATTACCATTACTGATAAAATCACATAGACTACATCTAAAATAACGTAAGGCAACTTACTTATGACTTTTGTTTACTAGTGTGTAGAAAAAATAAAAAAACTTTAAGCTTCTTAAACTACAGTTCCTTCCTCATTTTTAAAACAGTTTTGAATTGGGTCGAGTCCTGAAATTAGGAAATTGCCTAGGACCAGTCTTAAGGAAAATTTTTGATAAATGTAAAGCTTTTCTCTTGCTTTCCTTTCTCTGATACACTTTTCCAGTAACTAATCATTCCTTTCCTTACACAGTTGTTTGGCTTCTCCAAAGCCAGGCCTAATTTCCTGTGATGTGCTCCATTTTCTGAAAGGACCGCTCCTTCCTACCTTTTGCTGCTCATGACCTTCATTAAAATGTTCATGTTTTGAAAATATGTTTCAGTGAGTCAGGAGAAAAGTAATTGGATTGAAAAGTGAGTAAAAAGTGAATAAATAATCTCTTGAAGTGTTTGAATTTAAAAAAAATTCAGGTCAGTTTTTTTGTTTGTTTGTTTGTTTGTTTGTTTTTGTACAAATGATCTCTCATCAGTATGGGTAATAACTCTTTTGACAGAGAGTTAAACTAAATTACTTTTTAATGTCTCTTCCTCCACAAGATACCAGAAAAAAAAGTAAAGTGAGCTATTGAAGAGTTTATGAACATAGTTTGGATAGAAGACCAATAAAACATAAACAGGCATCAATTATAATACTTAGACAACTATCCAGTTGCCTTCTTATAAAACCATCCTTCACGGGAGCCTGGGTGGCTCAGTTGGTTGAGCGACTGCCTTCGGCTCAGGTCATGATCCTGGAGTCCCTGGATCGAGTCCCGCATCGGGCTCCCTGCTCGGCGGGGAGTCTGCTTCTCCCTCTGACCCTCCCCCCTCTCATGTGCTCTCTCTCTCTCTCTCATTCTCTCTCTCAAATAAATAAATAAAATCTTTAAAAAAAAAAAAAATCCTTCCCTGCCTGATGTTTGGTGATAAAAAAAAAAAAAATAGGACATGAAATAGGAAGTAGTCAAATTCTGAACTAGAAAAATGAAAGTGAGTAATAAAACTTAGTAAAACTTCATATGAACACAAATAGTCCTCATACAAACAAAACATTCCAGACTTGAATTACTAAAGCTTTGTTTTATCTAGGTTCTAAGTTTGGATTCCAAAGATAGGATTTCTGTTCAAAAATATTTAAACATTTCTCAAAAATGTTAAGAGTGCCTATTTATCATATTTTTTCCACACTATGTTCAAGATGTAGAGAGTGATCCAGCTTAATTTAGTGTTAATAGTAGCTTATTCTCATTAATGAAAAATTTTCATAGTAAGGAAACATAAATTCAGGGATAAAAAACAAATATCGCTGCTTATAAGCTTATTATTTAACTTCGCAGCTGTTGTAACACTATATGTAGGGAATAGTGTTACAAGGGAATAGTAAAATTTTGTACTAGTAAATCTGCCACAGATCAGTGATACAAACAGTACATTATAGCTTTTTAGAAATGTGAAATAGCAAACCTTTGACATTACTGATGAATTTTAAAACCAGAGCATTGTATCTCATATAAGATTCACAGTTGAATTGTTTTGTTTATGTATTTTCGAATCTTCCTACCCCACCCCTGCCCATGGTGGCCTGCTAGGCACAAGACGTACATGCTTAAATTTGCATGGAGAAAAGAAAATTGGCAATTTGAAATCATAATTTGCTTTGAATTTCTATTAAACATTGGAATTAAAAATAGTTCCCTATAGGTCTGGGTAAACATTTGGTTTATTAGCTTCTAGTTTTCTGTTTTTGCAAAAAAAAAAAATAAATAAATCAGTATTCTTTGTGTTCTAAACAATGGATTAGTCATGCATAAAAACACTTAGTAATATATGAGAATTATTATTTGACTATTCCTTGGTGTTAGTTCAAAGTTGCATTTTCAAATACTGTGTTAAGAACTTCCTGGAAAAATTTAACATTTTATTTGTTTGGGAATACTATCACATACTGCATTAGTTGTCAAACCAATGACTTAATCGTTTGATAGTATTTCCACATCTGTTTTATTGTCATAAATGGTTTGTCCTGTGTAATGCACTGTGTTTTGTCCATTATAAAATAGAAACTACAGCTTTTTAAAGCTGGAACGTCCTAAGATCATATCATATGTGAAGGAGCACAGCTCTTCAGTTAGACAACTTGGATTTAATTCTACTTCTGAATCTTTTGACTATTTACACCTCTGTTTTCAACTGTTACATGAGAAAAATAATACCTATCTTAGGTCTTCTAGTGTTGTTGGAGATTTTAAAAATATATTGTATGAAGAGTTTTTGTTAAGTCCTCACAAAAATTAGCATCAATAATGTCCCATTAGAAATAGAGTATAACAGGAAGTCACTCTCTGTCAGCAATCAGTATTAATCTAGAGCTTACAGAGTAGTCAAGACACTGTTTTACAGTGATGACCAAGGGAGGGGGAGCCTTCTACCAAGAAGCTTACACTAGGGTGAAAAGGTCTAGACATACAGACACTACACATAAAGGTAAAATGTATTTCAGTGAATAACAAATATTATATACTAAATTAAAGAGTGATGTGGCTATTTATTAATGCCTATGAAGTAAAAGTATTACTGTTTTAGATAAGGCCACCCAAGGTATAGCACTTTGCACTTTGGTGACCTGAAATTATACGTTGCTAATCTCATCTGTTCCTACATACTTTTACATAAAGAAATGTGTGATTTTAAATTATCTATGACATATTGATGAATGTCATTGTGCATTTTTCCCATGTTTTATAATTGAGGACTTAATGACTTTTGACTCACTGTATCTAATCCCCCAAGGTTAACACACTAGTCCCATTTTACTAAATATCTAGCATGATTAAAATCTTTTATTTGTTTAAAGTATAATCTCCTTTTTATTTATTTTTTTCTAGAACACAGTTTTTCTTCAGTCCTGAAGGACTTAGCTCCTGGGCTTTGGTGGAGGTCATGGGGCAGTCCCCTAGGGCCTAAATCGAGGTGGGGCTGTTGGATCCTTCCATGCTTCAGGAGAGCAATTCCTGACCACGTGGCTGTGATTGGCACATACCTTGCACAGTAATGGAGTTTCACGTACAGCTTGGGAAGCACATAGGCCTCAAAGAAGACTCGTGCTTTGGAAATGCCCCTGATGGCAGTGGCCTCTACTATGGTCTGAATAAGGAACTTCTTAATGGACTTGAGACTTGATCTGGGGCACGCAACGGGCACATTTGGTACAGTGAATAAGCTACAAGTGGCCAGGACCCTTTTTGGCACGACCATTATTCCCTCATTTCTTTGTCATCTTGGAAGCATGACCTGACAGAGTGATTAAAATATTTAAAATAAAGATTCCTCCTGGATATAACTTGTAATATTTATAATATTTATTGGGGTGATGGCTATGGAATCAGGATTAATCCTCCCTATATCGTTGACCAGAAAATGTTGGAAGACTTTTCTCGAATTCGTTCATTCACATGGTTACATATTTAAGAGGCCTCCTAACTAATAACACCAGGGACAGAAAGAAAAGTGAGGGCCAGATGCAGACATTTAGTATGATTTGTTAGCACCTAAGAAACAGAGACTATAAGAATTCCAGTAAGAAAAATATGATTTAAGTTGACCAGAAATGAGATCACCTGCCTTCTAGGAAGATTCATAGCCTGTTGCTACACCTAAAGAATATGCTTTGGGGACCTAATGAGTTAATCCTGGATAATTCATGCAAAATAAATGAATAAAAAAGGGAAATAAAACTCTATACTGTGTCAGTTGATAAATTGTTCAACAGTCCATCTGAAAAGAGGCATACATATAAATCAACTGGAATTTGTTATACCTTGTCTTTAAATGTGACTTTATAATATATACCCAGTAAATTATAAGTGATGTCGAATATGATCTATTTGTAAAATTTTTGTCATAACTTAAAAAATAAATCTAATGTCATATGTATTTTTACATTTTTTATTTGAAATAACATTTTTGAGATGGATGAAAATATATAGCATTTTTCTTAAATTTCTCATTTTGTTATATTAATTCATCCTTTCCTCATACAATTTTTATTGGTCATTCAATTCTTATTTGTAAAGGAAACTTCCCTATTAGGATTTTTAGAAACTAACATCAAAAAAAAAATTGTCTAAAATTTTGCCATTCCTCATGTGTGTTCTTGAAAGTCATTTTTGCAGGCTCAGCCCTCCACTTGCCAAAGGAGTTGTACCCTAATAAATCATATTTTGTGATTATAATGTGACAGAAGTTCAATACAAAGAAAATTTGAGCCTCATAAAAATCAAATCTGTAGTGAGGAGATGAAGATAGCCTTGTAAATGGCTGTATACACAAAAAAATGTAGAGTTGGAGCACTTCAACAGCCTTTTTGACTCATTTCTAAAAGTAACTTCTTTGCCAGTTTCCTCAGCAAAAAAAGGAAGTGCATATTGTAGGGTTGGGGCTTTTTTTTCCCACTAATCTAAAATCAGCTATTTAAATGATTTTGCCCCACTTTGTCCCCCTCCGTCCCCCATTTTAAAGACAAAGATTTTCATTTTCACTTACATAATAATAATGGCAATGAACATAGATTCTTTTTTAAAAGGAAACATATCAGCTTTTTCTGAAAAATAAAAACAAAAACCAAATAACTCTAGTTAGAGCCCAAAGCTTAGTAATAGATAGCAAAATCAACTATGAATTAGAAAACCCCATTTTTATTCTTCAACTCTTCAATTTTTTTACTGTCTCTGCAATAAGAATGAAAATATCCAGTGTTGGACAATTGCAAAATAGACTAGCGTTCTAATGATTTATATAATGCATATACCCCCCAAATGTTGAGACTGAATCCAAAAGGATAAATTGATAATTTTGAAGATGTAAAAAGATAAATGCTATTTTTAAAACATTTTACTTATTTGTCAGAGAACACACAAGCGGGGAGAGGAGGCAGCAGAGGGAGAAACAGGTTCCCTGCTGAACAAGGAGCCTGATGTGGGACTTGATCCCAGGACCCTGGGATCATGACCAGAGCTGAAGGCAGATGCTTAACTGACTGAGCCACCCAGGCGTCCCAAGATAAATGCTATTTAAATAAATTATATATTTATATGCATTTATGAAACCCATAATTATGCCCCAGTTAATTTATGGGGTGAAAATGAATTTTTACATAAACCATTTACTTAATGAAATGTTGTCCATCTACTGAATGAAGTTCCTGAAGTTAAGATGTCTATTTAACTGATGCGTCAAAGAGATGCTATAAGGTACATTTCTCTTTCTATGGGGGTTCTTGAGCAAATCTTCTGCACATTGATACGGTTGAGATACTTCATTCAAAAATAATATTGTTTACCATCATATAACGTACTTGTGGCTTTAACTACCACCACAAGATATGACAATATGTCCCAAAGAAAACAGGTCAGAAAATGTGCTCTATCTCAAACACCCTTGTGCGAAGGGGAGGGTGGCAAGAAAATAAAACTTCAAGCACCTCTTCTTCACTCTATGAGAGTTACTGCAAAATACCAGGGATGATATAAATAGTTTGAGTCAAGAAGCTTCATAGAGCACAATGTGGCCTTGTAAATTATACTAATGGGGTGACATGGTAACAGAATGTCGATGACAAAGAAAAAAAAATAATTAAGAATCAGAATATCAAAGATGGAATTCTTTAGCAATTATCTAGTTCAACCTGCTCATCTGAAAGATGCAGAACCTGAAACCAACAAAGGAAAATGGAATCTCATCATCCCCTCAAGAATAGTTACTATTTTATTGACCATTTATTATGTACTAACCACTTGCTAAACGCTGAACACAGCCCTGTAAAATAGGAATTTTATAGAGGAGAAAGCTGAGGCTCATTAAAGATAATGTAAGCTGTCCAAGATCACATAGCGGTTATGGTACGGTTAGAACTTCAATTTGGTCCTGCTTGACTCCAAATCTTATAGTCTTTTTATAATTCGGTTATAATGCAAATTTCTATAGTATTCCAATCACATACCTCCTTTGCCACAACGCTAAGTGACACACATTGGTTAATGTGACGGAGCCGCCTGACTCATACTTGGGCTTGGATACTAATATGAGTAATTTTCTTCAAAAGCCAGTCAGGTGAGGGGTATTAAACAAAACAAAGAAAAAGAAAAGAAGAAATTGAACACAGACATTCAGGTAGTAAGCAGAAATCCTGTCATTTACTGCAAGCTTATTTTAAACAAAATTGCCATTATGTATTAATTATAACATTATACCCATATAGAAATCAAATACAGTGACATTCTAGCTCTGCTCTTCACCAGATAAACCTCTACATTTTATCTCACTGATGGATGCTGAAACTGCTTTCTATTAAAACTAGGATCTTTACCTTTCTTTTGTTTGTTTTGTAATTTTTTTATGGAAATTTTAACAGAATCAAAGCATATTTAGAAAGTAAAGTCTATGTCTTTCCTATGGGTAAAAATGGTTTAGTTATTTCTCATCAAAGTTGAGTGAGATCAGTCAGATTGTCTCCCATTTGCTGACAAGAAAATGGAGGCATTAAAATTCAAAGAATCTTACTATCTAATAGCTCCCAGAGACTTTAAAGGTTATTTAATCAGCCACCTTATTTTTTGGATGAAGAAACAGGCTCAGAGTGATTAACAAATTATTTTCACTCACAATTATAGTTAGTGATAGAGTTATGAAATGACTGTTCAGCTTTTTTTTTTTTTAAGATTTTATTTATTTATTTGACAGAGAGACACAGCGAGAGAGGGAACACAAGTAGGGGGAATGGGAGAGGGAGAAGCAGGCTTCCCGCAGAGCGGGGAGCCCGATGTGGGGCTCAATCCCAGGACCCATGGATCATGACCTGAGTCGAAGGCAGACGCTTAACAACTGAGTCACCCAGGCGCCCCTGACTGTTCAATTCTTTTTTTTTTTTTTAAGATTTATTTATTTATTTATTTGACAGAGAAAGAGATAGAGAGAGAAGGAACACAAGCAGGGGGAGTGGGAGAGGGAGAAGCAGGCTTCCCACCAAGCAGGGAGCTCGATGTGGGGCTTGATCCCAGGGCCCTGGGATCATGACCTGAGCTAAAGGCAGTCACTTAACGACTGAGCCACCCAGGCGCCCCATAACTGTTCAAATCTTAACACTCAGTCTTATCCTGTTTTCATTGAGCCATCTTCCTCTCCATAATATTATAATTTCTATAAAGCACTCTTAAAAAACAAGAGTTTAAATAATGAAGGAAATAAGACAGATGACCGGAATCCAGATAATCAGGGTATTCAGTCAACAAGCAATGCCATTTTGCAAAGTTTAGAATGTGGCTAATTAGAGGTTTTATAGACAGCACTTCCAGGGTGAAATGGAGAACTCTAAAGAAAAAATAAATTGAAAGTTTGCAATACTATGCTTGATTCTGACATTGATCACCCAAAGTTAGCACAGACTCCACAAGTTAGGGGCATGGTCCCCAACAAGACTGCCTTATGTCAGCTACAAGTTTGGGGATCTCTTGTCTACTTGCATTTCTGATTAACTGCTTACAAATTTGAGGCATAATTGATTGAATTTTTGGCCACATGACTGAACTCAATCCCCAGACCCTCTCTCCTTTCCAGGTGTCAGGAGATCATGTTACATGAGGCTCAAAGCCCCAAATCTCTAACCACATAATTCTTCATTTTGGTATGACCAGTCGCTATCCTGAATCATTGTTGGCATAAATTCAGGTGTGGTCCAAGGGCCCATCACCAATAAAAAGACATTCCCATATCTTGGGAAATCCCAAGGTTTAGAAGTTTCCTCCAAGGAACCATGAACAGAGATCAGACAAATTCTTTATTCTACAAAAAGGTGTACATATTGAATTAAGGGGGTATGTTTTTCTTGCTCCCAAAACCTACCATGCTGATAAGACAAACTATTTGACCCATTGTAGCCCTAAATAAAGGATAAGTACTGCTCTCCAGACCTTGTGTAATTATGTATACAATAAGTACCTTTTTATTATTGCCAGTCCAAAATTGCAAACACCTCAGTAAATTCCTTGAGTTTCAATCTTTTAAAAAACAAGATGTTAAGGAATGGGGAAGTAGTTTTTACTACCAGTCACACACATCACTGAAATAACCAAGCACTTAATAAACACACAAACAGCCCTTCAACCACAAACAAATCTAAAGCCTAAATCTGACAAAACCCATTAGCGGAGAATATTGTAATAATCCTACTAATTAATGGACTGCAAAAGGCTTCCAGATGGCATAAACAAATACACTTAATTATGGTCCATCATTCTTGCTTGTACTTAGAACCTCCAGCATTGTAGGACAATTCTGAAATTTATATGGTTATGAATTATTGTTGTGCCATATGGAAATGCAATTTGATAGAATTGCACATTTAAAAATCTACTTATTCAACACATAACTTTTAAAATTTTTGTGCTTATAAAAATTTTAAGTCATAAATTTCTAAACCAGAATGTTAATGGACTTTTTAATCTTCTTGCACAAATTACTTATTCAAGAATCATGTCATACTTAGTAAATAAAGAGTAAATAGCAGATTCATTTATAGAACTCCACAGTATGCACACACACACACACACACACACACAAAGGCAAAACAAAACAAGACTAAAAGCCAAAGGATCTCTTTTAATTTGCTTGGTGTGATCAAGTAAACGTGTTTTTTCCTTGATAACACCTATTTCTCATGTTACATCAATTGTCATTGTTATTAATATACCAAAATGATTCTCCCCCCAAAAAGCTGTGGATTTCTTTGAGGGCCAATTATCTTTTAAATACATTTATTTAAGATGTTTTAGTAGCATCTGTGAAAATAAAATTTGGTGAAAAGAAGTTTCTGACTTTTTGGTATTTTCTTGTTAATCTCTTATAAAAACCAATCTGTAATACTTCATTGGAATGATACATGAGGAATGATAGGGTTCATCATAATTATTTAGAAATACCATTTGTACTAGTGTTATTGGGCCACCTGACTAGAATAAAACAAATGATACTTAGTGCATCCTCCAGTCATATCCAATTCTACCACCATTGGTACACATGAGACAGGCAGAGTCCCGTGGAGAAGTCATAAGTAGGAATAAGCCATCAAAGCATCCTGTATGTACAGATACTTTCCCATCTGCATTTTGATATTATTCATTATTACTCAAGCTTAGTATTTTAAATGATGTTTGAGATAAATCCAACATCCATTTAAAACAAGGCACTTTGTAAGTTATCTCAGGCAACCAGTATAATTTGAGATCATTAAAAACATTAGATGGCCATCAGGGAAATGCAAATCAAAACCATTTCACACCCTCTAGGATGAATATAATAAAAAAGACAGACAATAGCAAGCATTAGAGAGCATGTAGAGAAATTGGAAGCTTCATACAATGTTATTAGAGATGCAAAATGGTTCAGAGAAATACTTTGGAAAATAGTATAGCAGTTCCACAAAAGCTTAAATGAAGAGTTATCACATGACTCAGTGATTCAACTCCTAGATATGTATCCAAAAATAAAAAGATATATCCACATAAAAACTTGTAAACAAATGCTCATTACAGTCATAACAGCCAAAAAGTGGAAAACCCAAGTGCTCATTAACTGATGAGTGGATAAATAAAATGTGCTATACTTATACATTAGAATACTACTTGGTAATAAAAAAAAAAATGAAGTACTGATACATGCTACAATATAGACAAACCTTTAAAACATACGGTAAGTGAAAAGAAACAAGACACAAAAGAACACATATTACATGATTCCATTATCTGAAATGTTCAGAATAGGACAATTTGTGGAGGAAGAAAGTGGTTGCCCAGGGCTGGAGTAAAGTTAGAGGAATAAAATGACTACCAATGCGTTTAGAATGTCTCTTTGGGCTGATAAAGAGGTTCTAACATTGATTGTGGTGATGATGGTTGTACAACTCTGTGAATATGCTCAAAACCACTGAACTGAACCACTGAACTGTGTGAATTGTACACCATGTGAATTATATCTCAGTAAGTTTGTTATTTTAAAAACTTACAAATATTTCTTACAGTTTTCTTTTAGAATTAATGTGCTTAAAATTAATTGAAGTTCTGTTTCACCTTCTCTCAGAATACATTTTAATGTAAGAGGCAAAATATACAATGAATCAAAAGTAAGAGACAAGTGATCGTTAAGGTGGTATTAAATAATGAAATCCTAAAATATTAAAAAAATGGATAAAAGAATCATTTTAAATAAAAATTGTCACTGTATAGATGTGGATGAGGATAAAGATGAAGCTACAGGATGAAGCAAATGTAACTTCAGTTACTTTAATATTCTGTAGTGCTGTTGACTAAAAATGGAAAATCAGATTAAAATGAATCCATTTGTGGTTTGGAGATAGAGTGAGGGGAGTAGGCATATAATCAGGAGCTCTTCCATTTATTTAGAAAACTTAATTTTTAAAAAAAATTTCTTATTTTTTTCCTTTCATAACTTAAAACTTTAATCAAAATTTTATCTCTTTTCAAGATCTCTCAACTGCACAATTTCTTTTACTCACTAATATCTACTGAGGCACATACTGACATACTAAACGATAAGGTGAGTATTTTGTAGGTAAGTATTTATACACTATTGTGCATTGTTCAGATTAAGTGAAGAGACTCTTCCAAGATCCACATGCAGAAAAAGGGACAAACAAAAGCAAGGAAAGAAGATTCTGGGAGGGATTATCTTGTGACGTGAAGGGAAGGAACTACTGATATAGGAAAATCAATAGGAAATAAAAATGAGAAAGTATAAATAAACCAAAGTAGATAGGCTATGTCAACACCAGAGATGGAAAGAGAATATCTAACACAAATTTGTGCTTATTTTGTACAAGTAACTTTTTGAAAAAATATTGTTATGAGATCATGTATTTTTATCATGAAACATCAAATGTTGTATGTTTTATAAATGTTTAGCAACAATTATTTAATGGGAAATATATATAATGATTAATATCAGGGAACCACTAAATCTTTTCCTACATCTTCAGCCTCCATATCATCAATAGGCTAAGCCTTTTAATCTTCTATACTTTTTTATACTTCCAGGTATTTACATATACCAGGAAAAGATTTAGAGAGTAATATTCCAATTAAAGCCAAGACCAAAGAAATTAACTTATTTTTAGTTCTTCTTTATAGAGCAATGTGTAAAACATGATATATTAATGAATGATGCTTTTTTAAGATTGAATAAAAAATGAGTTAAATAGCTTTGGGTAATTTTTTTAAAATGTATAAAATTAAAAGGAATCCTTATATTTCTAACGAATTTGACCAGTAGGTGTTTCTAGAATAAAATACAATGTCTTGATTTTACCATGTTTACTACAAAGAGAGCTAGAAGATTTAAATACAGGTATATGAAACATACACTTAACAGAAAATACCACTCAACTTTATATATTCTTATATTTTCTTACATATCTATTTTATATCATTAGTTTGCTCTAATCTTTACCATTAGTAGTAGATATGTCATACTAATTTTATTTTGTAATCACTATTAGCATATAATCACATATTTATATTTGGGCCTATGAATAGGTTTTGTTCTTTATTAGCTTTTATTTGTTTGTTTTGGCTTTAAGAAGAATAAAAAAGAATGGATATTGAGAAATTGTCTTCAAGATCTTCAATGTTTTTAATTCTTTTTTCTTTAAATATTTTAATTTAACAAGCAGCACTTTTTTAATTTAAATTCAATTTAGTTAACATATAGTGTATTCATCAGTTGCATACAACACCCAGTGCTCATAACACCAAGTGCCCTCCTTAATGTCCACACAATTATCCCATCCCCCGACCTACCTCCTCTCTAGCAAACCTCAGTTTGCTCTCTATAGTTAAGAGTCTCTTATGGTTTGCTTCTCTGTTTTTATCTTATTTTATTTTTCCTTCCCTTCCCGTATGTTCATTTGTTTTGTTTCTTAAATTCCACATATGAGGGAAATCATACAGTATTTGTCTTTCTCCGACTTATTTCACATAGCACAATACCCTCAAGTTCCATCCACATTGTTACAAATGGCAAGATTTCATTCTTTTTGATGACTAATATTCCATCGTATATATATACCACATTTTCTTTATCCATTCATCTGTTGACGGACATCTGGGCTTTTCCCATATTTTGGCTATTGTGGGCATTGCTGCTATGAACATTGGGGTACATATACCCCTTCGAATCACTATTTTTGTATCCTTTGGATAAATACCTATTCACAAGCAGCACTTTAGTATTTTCAAGCCCTTTTTGCCTTTCTTTTCATATAATAAATACATATTATAATCTGTCATTGAGCAAAACACTTTTTTTTTTAAGATTTTATTTATTTATTTGAGAGAGAGAGAATGAGAGAGAGAACATGAGAAGGGGGAGGGTCAGAGGGAGAAGCAGACTCCCTGCTGAGCAGGGAGCCCGATGCGGGGCTCGATCCCAGGACCGTGGGATCATGACCTGAGCCGAAGGCAGACGCTTAACGACTGAGCCACCCAGGCACCCCGAGCAAAACACTTTTATAGGTATTAGAAACCTGAAAATACGCTAGTCAATAAATCTAATACAAAACAAACTGGTCAAAGTGATTTTTTTTTCTCAGCCACTAACTTAATTCCTTCACTTCTATATTCAATCTATCAATATTTCCTGTGGGTTCTATTTTCAAAATACAGCCAGAAGGTAGACATTTCTTACCACCTAATACAAGCTGCCATCATACCCAGTGTGAATTACTAAAATCACCTTCTACATTATGTAATCTTTACCCTCATAGTAATGATTTCTTTATATTTAAATACAAGTCACATAATGCCATTTTTCTTAAAATCTTCCAACTACTTCCCATCTTTCAATCTTCCAGCTATTTTTGAAGGGAACATGGTCAAACTAAGGCACTGAATTTTATTCTAAAAATTCTTAAAGGTCAAATTTGTTAGAAATATCAGAAGAACTCCTCTTAATTTTGTACACATTTGGAAAATTCCCCAGTACTATTTAACTCATTGTTTTATTTGGTCCTGAAAAACACCATTCATTAATGTTAGCTCTTTGCCACGGTATACAATGTCCCAGATGACATGGGCTTGTTCACATCTTTTTTTTTTTTTAAGAGAGAAAGAGAAGGTGGGGGAGGGGCAGAAGGAGAGAGAGAGACTCTTAAGCAGGCTCCACACCCAGCACGGAGCCAGAACGTTGGGCACAATCTCACAACCCTGAGATCATGACCTGAGCTGAAATCAAAAGTTGATGCTTAACCAACTAAGCCATGCACCAGCTGCCCCTGGGTTTGTTCACATCTTAGACCACCTTTCTTTTGGCTCCAGCCACACTGGACATGCTGGTGTTTCTTCAATAGTTCAAGTGTGTGCCCTTATCAGTTTTCATGACTTCTTTCTCTAGGACCTAGAGAGCATTCCCTCTAGATCAGTTTATTATCATTTCCTTAGAAAGGCCTGTACAGACTATCATTCTTTCATTCAAAAATATTCATTAACTTCTTTCTGTGTGCCAAGCACTATAATATGTGAAAACATATCAATTTAGTTACTTCCTAAAGCTTAGATTCTATTAACAATGATAGTCATTTAATAATTCTCCATAGTACTTTAGTTACAGTTTTGTTCTTGGTAATTCCCAAATATTTAATAGATGCTATTTTTTTTGCAATATGATTTCAAAATTTTAAGACTAGTCAGTGTAAGCAATAGTTTGATTCCATTTTTGGTGTTTGACTTCTGACATTTTTCATGCACACCTTACCTTTTCTCCCTTCCCCCAACATGTGTGCATAGTGATAAGCCTCCCTTGACTGTACAGGAGAAGTTCAAACTATGCAAACACTGGCCTTCTTGGCACCTTCAAACCTCAATAAGAAATAGAGCCACCTGCCTGCAAATCCACTCCCCCTGCCCCTTTTGTTTCTACTCAAGCCAAACTTGATCCCTTCTCCTTAGAGAATTCTCTGGTTGTTTGCTATATTTCTTTTACTTTGTTTGTCCATTGGTACCTATGTGTCCTTCATCCCAACCTCCATAAATTCTGTAGAGGGGTGCTGCCAAACATCCAGCAGAGGATGCTAAGTGTCCTAATAAAACAATTGACACTATGAGCATGATGCAATGGCAGTGTTCACTGATGTGATGGATCTTTAGTTTCTCTCTCTTGATTTACTAACTGGGCTGATTACACACAGTTCACTGGGATTAAATAGGGTCAGTTATTGCTGTGCTTGTATATCTGTGCTCTGGGTTGTGCTTCTTTATGTTTGTTTGGCTAGGTTTTACCTGTCTTCAATTTTTCTAGCCTGAACTTGCCCTATGAGTGGGAAAAAGTGGCAAAGAGCCTAATGTTGAGTAGGGATAGAGAAGCAAAAGGAAAAGGAGGCTGAGTTGCTTAACAAGCATAGTGTCATTGTGATGTGTCTAACCAGGCACTGACTCCTGTATTTCAAGAATGGTGTGCTTTAAATGATAGTGGGTCTCCTAGGTGGCCATTAGTTATGACGTGGCATCCATGTATGGGATTACAAGGTCATATACTGAGGTCGTTATTCCCCTTGATGTCACAATATTTTGATCCATGTTTGAATTCCCCCCAAAAAGAAAAAAAATAATAAAATAAAAATTTCTTAAAATATATGGAATGACAAAGGCATAGGTAAAATCTCTGTAAGTAAAGAAAAAAATTGTGATAATGACCCAAATTTGGTACTGCCAAATAAGAATCCTAGGGTGAAATACAAAGTTTAGGATGATTTGCATAAGAAAAGAAAAAGAGAACAATTGGCTTTATATCTAAAATTCAAACCAGACACAATAAATTACCTATAAGTTTAGGATGTTTTACATAATAAAGGGGGAGCAATTGGTCTTACATCTAAGATTCCAACCAGATATAATAAATTACCTATAATTAATTTTTAGTCCTAAGGGTATATCTTATTAAATAGGACTCTTTAAATTTGCCATAGCAACCCCACAATAAGTAATAAAATCTACCAAATTATAACCCAGGCTATAAAACTCTAAAGGGTCTACGGCCATACCACCCTGAACATGCCCAATCTCGTTTGATTTCAGAAGCTAAGCAGGGTCGGGCCTGGTTAGTACTTGGATGGGAAACTGCCTGGGAATACTGGGTGCTGTCGGCTCTTGGGACGCCTGGGTGGCTCAGAAGGTTAAGCATCTGCCTTTGGCTCAGGTCATGGTCCCAGGGTCCTGGGATCAAGTCCTGCTTCGGGCTCCCTGCTCCACGGGAAGCCTGCTTCTCCCTCTTCCACTTCCCCTGCTTGTGTTCCCTCTCTCGCTATCTCTCTCTCTGTCAAATAAATAAATAAATAAATAAATAAATAAATAAATAAATAAATAAATAAATAAA